>NC_092323.1:29387382-29690412 GCF_036785885.1 Coffea arabica | reverse complement strand
TACACAAGAGAAACCTAAAACTCAAACTATACAGGAGATAATCCATTCAACCACATGAATAAGTACTACAAGCACTTCCTTCGCCTCGAGTCCTGTGGAGAGGAATAAAATAGTTTTGGGGTGAGCTAACGCTCAGCGAATAACCAGTAAAATCAGTAATCAAATATATTTCACAATAATGCATTTCGATGATGTCATGATTCCGACGTCAAATGTACGTATTTTTGCTCTGGTGAGCCAGTGAAATCATTGCACTTAAACATCCAACGCTCAAATAGATCATTTAACGTTGAACAGTAAAAGGGAGCCCCTTTTTGTGCTCCAGACGAACATAAACAAGTGGTGGAGACGTTGGTGTTCAGCACAATACTCCCCAAGAACTCATTGAAGCCAAAACATGCCATGAACTCCCATGCAAGCACGCATGATATGCAATTGAATAAAGAATGCAAGAAACAGTTCATAAGTGGTTTTGGAAATAGTTTAGGGTCACTCACCAACCACGGCTCATAATCCTCATCCATCATAGACAGTTTCCTCGATCAAGTCCAGGGCCTTCAACTCAAACTCAAAGCAATCAAATTCTTTCAAAGATCGGACAGCATTTCCCCTTAATTTCCTTACTTTTCCATCCTACAAGCAACACCCATTTCATCTCAAATTAACCACATACACATCATTAACTATCAAATACACCTTTCGGCACAATATCCTTAACTGAAGCTACACTTATCAGATTAGAACGAATCTTATGGCGTTTCGAAGCCAAGACATAACCCTACATTTATTATGCAGACCTCAAAAGCCAAATCATGCATTTACATGGTCAAAAATGGAAATTTCCACGAAAACAGAAATCTGGGCGCGAAACAGGGCTCATGGGCAGGCAAGGGTATTTCGGTCATTTCACATTGTACAGAGCTCCGATCGGGCTAACATTTTACAGGTATCTAGGTAACTCAATTACCAACAATTTTTATGTTTTGGGAAAAGACTGATTCGGTCTCTAACATGCCCAAATAAATCCGGTAAGAACAGGCAAATTTGAAACCCTAAACCTGGAATTTCCGCACAAAACTGAAATTTTCCACATCCAACTACAACTAACATATAAAAGCCTCGTTTTACACCATATCAAACCATTATTCATGGCCAACCACAAATGATCATGTAAAATCAGAAAAATTCCCAATAAAATCTGAAATTTAACTAATTCTCCCTCAAACCACAAAATCTTCCATAAAATAACATACTTAGCCGCTACAAACCACTAATTGACCATGATTAGGAACAAAAGTAAGTTCCCAAGCAAAATACCTTAACCCCTCAAGAAAGGTAGTAGCTTAGTGGTTTTTCTTCCAAAACAACTCCACCAAGACCTTCAAACTCCCTTAGCAAGTCACCTTTGTGGACAAATTCAAGATTTAATCGGTTGGTTTGCAAGATCTAAGCAAGAAATGAAAGATGAAGTTGGGGTTTTCTCTCTCTCTTTTCTAGCTAAGGAAGTCAGCCAAGCGGAAGAAAGAAATGAAGAAATTTGTCCAATTTTTTCCAATATAAAGATCAAAAAGTCTTGGTCAAAAGTCAAGGTCCAATGGTTATGTGACAAATGGTCCTCTATGGTGTTACTCTTATCCTTTTGTCTCTCCAAGATTAACCGTCTAAGTAACCTCTAATTATCTCTTAACACCTAGTATATTAATCATGGTATACAAAACATAACCTAATCGGTCGAATTTATCGCACTTAACGCCACTAGCGGGTCCCACGTCCGATATACACTCTTTATTTCTTATGACCTAACTTATACTAGAACAAGGATTGGAAAACTATATTCACTTATCAAAGTCTCTGGAAAATTTGGATAATAAAATAAAGTAAGAAAATGCACGCGGGAAAAAAAATAAATAAAGAAAATTTTCCTTTTCTTTTCCTTCGGGCGTCACAAACTCCCCCCCTTAAAAGAATGCCGTCCTCGACATTCCAACTCATACTAATCAAGTCAAGATATCCTTCACAAGTCAAACAAGCATTTCCAAGCAAGCACGGAGTTTTACTCTAATCCCACTTGTCCGATTTTCATTCTTACAAGAAATCACTGATATGTCAAACCAGACCCACAGTCCGGCATCCTAAACTTTAAGCCTAGGATACACTACAGAGATCTGAAGCCTAAGCTCTGATACCAACTGTGACAGCCCCACCTCCCCCTAAGGTGAGCCAAAGGGTTCGGCGGACCGCCTGCCCAGCTCTCGCCGGGACTCAGTCGTTCACTAAACTCCTCAATTAAATTACAAGATATATCTCAAATTTACATCAAATTCTCCAAGAATTACATATCACATACGCAGCGGAAATTAATTCCCAAGCGTGGAACGTACACGTACGTCCATTCAAGTCCAAACATTCATACAAACCCAACTATTACACAAGAGAAACCTAAAACTCAAACTATACAGGAGATAATTCATTCAACCACATGAATAAGTACTACAAGCACTTCCTTCGCCTCGAGCCCTGTGGAGAGGAATAAAATAGTTTTGGGGTGAGCTAACGCTCAGCGAATAACCAGTAAAATCAGTAATCAAATATATTTCACAATAATGCATTTCGATGATGTCATGATTCCGAGATCAAATGTACGTATTTTTGCTCTGGTGAGCCAGTGAAATCACTGCACTTAAACATCCAACGCTCAAATAGATCATTTAACGTTGAACAGTAAGAGGGAACCCCTTTTTGAGCTCCAGACGAACATGAACAAGTGGTGGAGACGTTGGTGTTCAGCACAAGACTCCCCAAGAACTCGTTGAAGCCAAAACATGCCATGAACTCCCATGCAAGCACGCATGATATGCAATTGAATAAAGAATGCAGGAAACAGTTCATAAGTGGCTTTGGAAATAGTTTAGGGTCACTCACTAACCACGGCTCATAATCCTCATCCATCATAGACAGTTTCCTCGATCAAGTCCAGGGCCTTCAACTCAAACTCAAAGCAATCAAATGCTTTCAAAGATCGGACAGCATTTCCCCTTAATTTCCTAACTTTTCCATCGTACAAGCAACACCCATTTCATTTCAAATTAACCACATACACATCATTAACTATCAAATACACCTTTCGGCACAGTGTCCATAACTGAAGCTACACTTATCGGATTAGAACGAATCTTATGGCGTTTCGAATCCAAGACATAACCCCACATTTCTTATGAAGACCTCGAAAGCCAAATCATGCATTTGCATAGTCAAAAAATGGAAATTTCCATGAAAACAGAAATCTGGGCGCGAAACAGGGGTCATGGGCAGGCAAGGGTATTTCGGTCATTTCACATGGTACAGTGCTCCAATCGAGTTAAAATTTTACAGATAGCTAGATAACTCAATTACCAACAATTTTCATGTTTTGGGCAAAGACTGATTCGGTTTGTAACATGCCCAAATAAATCCGGTCAGAACAGGCAAATTTGAAACCCTAAACCTGGAATTTCCGCACAAAACTGAAATTTTCCGCATCCAACTTCAACTAACATATAAAAGCCTCATTTTACACCATATCAAACCATTATTCATGGCCAACCACAAATGATCATGTAAAATCAGAAAAATTCCCAATAAAATCTGAAATTTAACTAATTCTCCCTCAAACCACAAAATCTTCCATAAAATAACATACTTAGCCACTACAAACCACTAATTGACCATGATTAGGAACAAAAGTAAGCTTCCAAGCAAAATACCTTAACCCCTCAAGAAAGGTAGTAGCTTAGTGGTTTTTCTTCCAAAACAACTCCACCAAGACCTTCAAACACCCTTAGCAAGTCACCTTTGTGGACAAATTCAAGATTTAATCGGTTGGTTTGCAAGATCTAAGCAAGAAATGAAAGATGAAGTTGGGGTTTTCTCTCTCTCTTTTCTAGCTAAGGAAGTCAGCCAAGAGGAAGAAAGAAATGAAGAAATTTGTCCAATTTTTTCCAATATAAAGATCAAAAAGTCTTGGTCAAAAGTCAAGGTCCAATGGTTATGTGACAAATGGTCCTCTATGGTGCTATTATCCTTTTGTCTCTCCAAGATTAATGTGAGGACTCGCAAAAACTATTATTTTATGCCTAATTTATGGCTTAATAAATTATTTAATTGGATTTTATTTCCAAGGAATATTTTCTAGTCTTATTAGACCTAAATACATGGTAATGTAACTTCGTTATATTTTTAAAATGATTCGTTTCAAAAATTAATTTCCTAGAGCGCGTTTCGTAAAAATAGTGAATAGTGCTTGGAGATTTTATCCGCGTAGTAGCACAATAAGCTTGGAATATTGGAGACTTGTACTATGGTCCTAAAATAGGTAATTTTATGAATAAATATTCAAGTGATAGTTAGTAGTGCAATCGTTATAAGAATTTTCGAAAGTTTCGCGTTATAGCGGTAAAATTGACGGTACGCGTTTTCACCCGCGCGACTTCATTTGAGGGACTTTAGACCCTTATTTCGGGACAATTAAGAGTGAATAATATTTACATGAATATATATGCATTGGAGGTTTAGTGCACTAGCGAACCAAACGCGCGAGAAAAAAATCGAGTCCAAACGCATCCTAATTGCACTATTTCAAGTTGACTTTGAGATGGGTTTTGCACCACACCATGAATCTTACTTAGGAAGCCACAATTGAACCAACACCTTCTCTCTCCTCACTTCATTTGGCCGTGCAACAAGAAAGGAGAAGAGCTCTCCATTGTTCTTCATTTTTCATCTTCAATCCATGCACCAAAATTCATCCAAATCACACCAAACTTGGAGACCACTTAGCAAACCACTTGGAGACTATATCTAGCTAAGGAAGAGGGGAGCTTTCACGGTTTCTTGGAGCTTCAAGAGGGCCGAAAATTCTGACCTTGCAAACCAAAGGAGTAGGTAATGATCAACCCATGGATTCTTATCTTTTGGAGATTATATGGCAAGATTAAGCTCATGCATGCACTTAGTTACTTGATTATGGTGTAAAAATGTGATTGTGGGCTCTTGGAATTCCCACACTTGGGTTGTTGTTGCTGATGTGATAATTAATGGTGATTATATTGTTGGTTTAGTGATTATAATGATGCATTAGTGGTGGGTAATTAGTAGAAACTTCATTGGGTGTAAGAAGCAAAAACTTCCGATTCTACCCCTGTTTTATTCGGCCATTTTAAGGCCAGTTTTTAATGAACTAATGGCTTGAACTGGATGCTTATATGATGTATTAGAGGTGTGGAAAATTTCATTGAAAAATAACGAGGTTTGAATGGGCAAATGAATTTTTTTTTAGAAACCAGCAAATCTGGAAACTGATTCGCGTATGACTCCGACCAGCAGTAGTATTTTGGCTATAACTCTGTCCTCGGATGTCGAAATCATGTGCCGTCGGTGGCGTTTGAAACTAGAAATTCCTAGATTTAATTTGGTATAAAATGCACGTTCTGATTCTTTGTGAGCAAGCCGAACCAAATGTTTTAAGTTCGCTGTCCTGTTGCTCTGTTCGTCTGGAATGAAGTGGTCAGGCAGCAACTTGATGCCCGAATTTGAACCAGTTGGGTGCCGAATTTGGAAATGATTTCTTCTGTGATATTTTATTCCTATGAATGTATTTTCCAACGGCGTAAGCCATGCTCGATTTCGAGCTATATTGACTGATTTGTGACAGAAACAAGTGGACTGCTCTGTTTTGGAAAACCCTAATGTTTGGACTGGTTTGGAACCAAATCTTGGAGTGAACTTGTTAGTTGATGTTTTTGATATTAAACACTTACCAAAGATATTATGGGTGTATCTTAGACCCTTATTTCACAAATGAACCATGGTTGGATAACTTTCTTGGTTAGACGATTGGAAATTGGGAAATGCAAGTCAAAGGCAGATTGCCTTAGGATTTTTCTTGAACTTTGGTGGGCTAATTAACTACCTTGCCGAAGGTATTTTTCCTCGAAATTCGATAGAGAGATACTTTCCATATAGTATTGAAATACTGCCAATTTTGGTGCCAATTCAAGTTCGTTTCAATACCCAATTGAATTACTAAAGTTAGAGGTTCAAATCTGGAAATTTTTCTCCAGTCTTGAATTTGCCCAACTTTGAGCTACCGTATTTCGGTGCTCGAAACTCCGATTCTTGATCCGCTTATTTTGTCATACACCTCACTTGCAACCCTAATTGAGCTGCAAATTTCAGAGGCCGGTTTGCAACGTGTGAATCGTGTCAAATTTTCAAAGTTGGCCGAAATCCAACTTAATTCTGCCATGAAAACCGACCCTGCGTCTTCAAGCTCATTTTTGACCACTTTTCACTTCGATTCATGGAAAAGTGTCTTCTAGGAACTTATAGTACTCTCTAAGAGATTTCTAACGGTATAAAGTTTTCCAATTCTTGACTTATACCGAGCGAGTTATGATTTTTCAAAGATTCATCATAAAACTGAAAAAATTTTCCAATTCCAAAGAAATAGAGTTTTTCAAAAACTCTTTGTTCTTTTGATATTCTTAAACGTTTTGCTTACGATTTTCAAGATAAAAACTCAAATATTATTGTACATAATAAAAGGCAAGTTGAACCTCGATTTACGTGTAATTGAGGTTCCTTTTTGCGAAATAATCCTTAGATTGTACTAATGTACAATCTTCTTGATAAGTGGGTTAATTGTATGATTATTCGCTATTAAATTGCCAGGCGCGCAAGGAGACCTTCAAGAGGATCTCACCGCGGACACTTGAACTCCCAGAAAATAATTCTTATTGAATTGCTCGGTGAGTGTCAAGTGTGTGAATTTTGATACTTGTTTAATTGTGGTATTTGTTGAAAGTTTTAAAGATAAGGGCGGGTGCGTACTTTATCGCACTCGTTCTAATTTCAAATGAATGAATGGAATGTATTGAATGAATGAATGAAATGCAATGTTATGTCATGAATGCTTGTGTCGTTGGAGTGAACCTCCTCGACCTTCAAATGAATGGGGGACGCCCAAACTCATAGGCCAACCTTAGACTCGAGCCGGTAATGGGCTTGGTCGGGGATTGGGGCGAGCCATGAGATACACATAAGCTCGACCTAATAAGAGGTCTTGCTTGGCATACTCGTAGAGTATCGCCCAATAATAGACTTGTGGGCCCTTGGGGTGTACGGTGGACGGAGGGAAGTAAGTGGTGATCTACGGAAATGGAAATACCGACCCGGTTGACAGGAGGGTCAATGCGGGAAGGTATACGAATGACAACGGCAGATCGAGTGGAACTTAGCTCCTGAGAGCTACTATATCCTTGAATTGTTTCTGATTACCTTTCATGTTTGATTGATTGAGTATTGAAAAGACATGGCTTTATTTATTAAATTTGGGATTGTTATTTGACTAAGTGCTTGCATGTGTGTTCTTGGCCTCACGAGCGTTTAGCTCACCCTATAGTTTTGTTTTCCTTAACAGGACCGAATCTTGGAGAAATATGGAGAAACCATCCGTTGTACTTTTGTTAAGACTCCTGTGATATATTTTTACTAGGCCCTGGTTTGGGTTGTATGTTTGGAAATTGTAATATTAAACCATCTAAGTAACCTCTAATTATCTCTTAACACCTAGTATATTAATCCTGGTATACAAAACATAACCTAATCGGTCGAATTTATCGCACTTAACGCCACTAGCGGGTCCCACGTCCGATATACACTCCTTATTTCTTATGAACTAACTTATACTAGAAAAAGGATTGGAAAACTATATTCACTTATCAAAGTCTCTGGAAAATTTGGATAATAAAATAAAGTAAGAAAATGCACGCGGAAAAAAAAATAAATAAAGAAAATTTTCCTTTTCTTTTCCTTCGGGCGTCACAAACTCCCCCCCTTAAAAGAATGCCGTCCTCGACATTCCAACTCATACTAATCAAGTCAAGATATCCTTCACAAGTCAAACAAGCATTTCCAAGCAAGCACAGAGTTTTACTCTAATCCCACTTGTCCGATTTTCATTCTTACAAGAAATCACTGATATGTCAAACTAGACCCACAGTCCGGCATCCTAAACTTTAAGCCTAGGATACACTACAGAGATCTGAAGCCTAAGCTCTGATACCAACTGTGACAGCCCCACCTCCCCCTAAGGTGAGCCAAAGGGTTCGGCGGACCGCCTGCCCAGCTCTCGCCGGGACTCAGTCGTTCACTAAACTCCTCAATTAAATTACAAGATATATCTCAAATTTACATCAAATTCTCCAAGAATTACATATCACATACGCAGCGGAAATTAATTCCCTAGCGTGGAACGTACACGTACGCCCATTCAAGTCCAAACATTCATACAAACCCAACTATTACACAAGAGAAACCTAAAACTCAAACTATACAGGAGATAATCCATTCAACCACATGAATAAGTACTACAAGCACTTCCTTCGCCTCGAGCCCTGTGGAGAGGAATAAAATAGTTTTGGGGTGAGCTAACGCTCAGCGAATAACCAGTAAAATCAGTAATCAAATATATTTCACAATAATGCATTTCGATGATGTCATGTTTCCGAGATCAAATGTACGTATTTTTGCTCTGGTGAGCCAGTGAAATCATTGCACTTAAACATCCAACGCTCAAATAGATCATTTAACGTTGAACAGTAAGAGGGAGCCCCTTTTTGAGCTCCAGACGAACATAAACAAGTGGTGGAGACGTTGGTGTTCAGCACAAGACTCCCCAAGAACTCATTGAAGCCAAAACATGCCATGAACTCCCATGCAAGCACGCGATATGCAATTGAATAAAGAATTTAGGTAACAGTTCATAAGTGGCTTTGGAAATAGTTTAGGGTCACTCACCAACCACGGCTCATAATCCTCATCCATCATAGACAGTTTCCTCGATCAAGTCCAGGGCCTTCAACTCAAACTCAAAGCAATCAAATGCTTTCAAAGATCGGACAGCATTTCCCCTTAATTTCCTTACTTTTCCATCCTACAAGCAACACCCATTTGATCTCAAATTAACCACATACACATCATTAACTATCAAATACACCTTCCGGCAAAATATCCATAACTGAAGCTACACTTATCAGATTAGAACGAATCTTATGGCGTTTCGAAGCCAAGACATAACCCTACATTTATTATGAAGAGCTGGAAAGCTAAATCATGCATTTACATGGTCAAAAATGGAAATTTCCACGAAAACAGAAATCTGGGCGCGAAACAGGGATCATGGGCAGGCAAGGATATTTCGGTCATTTCACATGGTACAGAGCTCCGATCGGGCTGAAATTTTACAGGTAGCTAACTAACTCAATTACCAACAATTTTCATGTTTTGGGAAAAGACTGATTCGGTCTCTAACATGCCCAAATAAATCCGGTCAGAACAGGCAAATTTGAAACCCTAAACCTGGAATTTCCGCACAAAACTGAAATTTTCCGCATCCAACTACAACTAACATATAAAAGCCTCATTTTACACCATATCAAACCATTATTCATGGCCAACCACAAATGATCATGTAAAATCAGAAAAATTCTCAATAAAATCTGAAATTTAACTAATTCTCCCTCAAACCACAAAATCTTCCATAAAATAAAATACTTAGCCACTACAAACCGCTAATTGACCATGATTAGGAACAAAAGTAAGTTTCCAAGCAAAATACCTTAACCCCTCAAGAAAGGTAGTAGCTTAGTGGTTTTTCTTCCAAAACAACTCCACCAAGACCTTCAAACTCCCTTAGCAAGTCACCTTTGTGGACAAATTCAAGATTTAATCGGTTGGTTTGCAAGATCTAAGCAAGAAATGAAAGATGAAGTTGGGGTTTTCTCTCTCTCTTTTCTAGCTAAGGAAGTCAGCCAAGAGGAAGAAAGAAATGAAGAAATTTGTCCAATTTTTTCCAATATAAAGATCAAAAAGTCTTGGTCAAAAGTCAAGGTCCAATGGTTATGTGACAAATGGTCCTCTATGGTGTTATTATCCCGTTGTCTCTCCAAGATTAAACCATCTAAGTAACCTCTAATTATCTCTTAACACCTAGTATATTAATCCTGGTATACAAAACATAACCTAATCGGTCCAATTTATCGCACTTAACGCCACTAGCGGGTCCCACGTCCGATATACACTCTTTATTTCTTATGAACTAACTTATACTAGAACAAGGATTGGAAAACTATATTCACTTATCAAAGTCTCTGGAAAATTTGGATAATAAAATAAAGTAAGAAAATGCACGCGGGAAAAAAATAAATAAAGAAAATTTTCCTTTTCTTTTCCTTCGGGCGTCACAAACTCCCCCCCTTAAAAGAATGCCGTCCTCGACATTCCAACTCATACTAATCAAGTCAAGATATCCTTCACAAGTCAAACAAGCATTTCCAAGCAAGAACGGAGTTTTACTCTAATCCCACTTGTCCGATTTTCATTCTTACAAGAAATCACTGATATGTCAAACCAGACCCACAGTCCGGCATCCTAAACTTTAAGCCTAGGATACACTACAGAGATCTGAAGCCTAAGCTCTGATACCAACTGTGACAGCCCCACCTCCCCCTAAGGTGAGCCAAAGGGTTCGGCGGACCGCCTGCCCAGCTCTCGCCGGGACTCAGTCGTTCACTAAACTCCTCAATTAAATTACAAGATATATCTCAAATTTACATCAAATTCTCCAAGAATTACATATCACATACGCAGCGGAAATTAATTCCCAAGCGTGGAACGTACACGTACGTCCATTCAAGTCCAAACATTCATACAAACCCAACTATTACACAAGAGAAACCTAAAACTCAAACTATACAGGAGATAATTCATTCAACCACATGAATAAGTACTACAAGCACTTCCTTCGCCTCGAGCCCTGTGGAGAGGAATAAAATAGTTTTGGGGTGAGCTAACGCTCAGCGAATAACCAGTAAAATCAGTAATCAAATATATTTCACAATAATGCATTTCGATGATGTCATGATTCCGAGATCAAATGTACGTATTTTTGCTCTGGTGAGCCGGTGAAATCACTGCACTTAAACATCCAACGCTCAAATAGATCATTTAACATTGAACAGTAAGAGGGAACCCCTTTTTGAGCTCCAGACGAACATGAACAAGTGGTGGAGACGTTGGTGTTCAGCACAAGACTCCCCAAGAACTCGTTGAAGCCAAAACATGCCATGAACTCCCATGCAAGCACGCATGATATGCAATTGAATAAAGAATGCAGGAAACAGTTCATAAGTGGCTTTGGAAATAGTTTAGGGTCACTCACTAACCACGGCTCATAATCCTCATCCATCATAGACAGTTTCCTCGATCAAGTCCAGGGCCTTCAACTCAAACTCAAAGCAATCAAATGCTTTCAAAGATCGGACAGCATTTCCCCTTAATTTCCTAACTTTTCCATCGTACAAGCAACACCCATTTCATCTCAAATTAACCACATACACATCATTAACTATCAAATACACCTTTCGGCACAGTGTCCACAACTGAAGCTACACTTATCGGATTAGAACGAATCTGATGGCGTTTCGAATCCAAGACATAACCCCACATTTCTTATGAAGACCTCAAAAGCCAAATCATGCATTTGCATAGTCAAAAAATGGAAATTTCCATGAAAACAGAAATCTGGGCGCGAAACAGGGGTCATGGGCAGGCAAGGGTATTTCGGTCATTTCACATGGTACAGTGCTCCGATCGAGTTAAAATTTTACAGATAGCTAGATAACTCAATTACCAACAATTTTCATGTTTTGGGCAAAGACTGATTCGGTCTGTAACATGCCCAAATAAATCCGGTCAGAACAGGCAAATTTGAAACCCTAAACCTGGAATTTCCGCACAAAACTGAAATTTTCCGCATCCAACTTCAACTAACATATAAAAGCCTCATTTTACACCATATCAAACCATTATTCATGGCCAACCACAAATGATCTTGTAAAATCAGAAAAATTCCCAATAAAATCTGAAATTTAACTAATTCTCCCTCAAACCACAAAATCTTCCATAAAATAACATACTTAGCCACTACAAACCACTAATTGACCATGATTAGGAACAAAAGTAAGCTTCCAAGCAAAATACCTTAACCCCTCAAGAAAGGTAGTAGCTTAGTGGTTTTTCTTCCAAAACAACTCCACCAAGACCTTCAAACACCCTTAGCAAGTCACCTTTGTGGACAAATTCAAGATTTAATCGGTTGGTTTGCAAGATCTAAGCAAGAAATGAAAGATGAAGTTGGGGTTTTCTCTCTCTCTTTTCTAGCTAAGGAAGTCAGCCAAGAGGAAGAAAGAAATGAAGAAATTTGTCCAATTTTTTCCAATATAAAGATCAAAAAGTCTTTGATACGTTCCTCGATCAACACGTTTCGAGACACGTAGCACGTTTGCCCAAGGATCTAGCGAGGATGTCCAACGCTTGGAATTGCGGGGTCTAGAACCAAACGGACGACACGATATGATTCAAGACGGTAGACGACACTCCGATGAAGGTGAATACTCCAGGGGAATAGGTCGGTAGAACAATCTAGGACAGAACGCAAGACTGCTCAAAACCCTTGCCAAAGCAAGTAAAGGGGTCGAATCTCTCTCTCAAGAAGAATCGAAAATATGCAAAACTTTATTGATAAAACGTCTCCCCTAAAACCTTACAAAGCAAGCCTATTTATAGGCTAAAGTGACTGAAACCCTAAAGGGACTAGGAAAGGGAAAAGTCGGCCCATGGTCTTGGGACAAGATGGGCCGGCCCATGCTCTTACTTAAACACTAATCAATTGCTAAATAACTACTAAGGCCTAAGGCCCTATTCGGCCAACTCATTTGGAGGCCCACTTGACTCTTCATGGGCTTGGGTCATGGTGTAGATAACTCGATTAAAATCCTTCAAGCCTTCAATATCTCTATGGACTCCATGTTGGTTTTGGACAATTCGAACAAGGGCTTGGAGGGATTCTTTGAAGAGCTTGGCTCGTGCACGTGTGACTGGGCCCAATGGAACTCGGACTGGGTCATTACTTGGGCTAAGGTCCGTGCACACATCAGTCCCCTCCACTTGAGCAGGATTTGTCCTCAAATCTGGATGGAAATGAATGACACGAACAAGGGTTGGTATCATGGCTCCAGTGGCTCCTCTTGTTCGTATCAGTCTTGGTCAAAAGTCAAGGTCCAATGGTTATGTGACAAATGGTCCTCTATGGTGCTATTATTCTTTTGTCTCTCCAAGATTAAACCATCTAAGTAACCTCTAATTATCTCTTAACACCTAGTATATTAATCCTGGTATACAAAACATAACCTAATCGGTCGAATTTATCGCACTTAACGCCACTAGCGGGTCCCACGTCCGATATACACTCTTTATTTCTTATGAACTAACTTATACTAGAAAAAGGATTGGAAAACTATATTCACTTATCAAAGTCTCTGGAAAATTTGGATAATAAAATAAAGTAAGAAAATGCACGCGGAAAAAAAAATAAATAAAGAAAATTTTCCTTTTCTTTTCCTTCGGGCGTCACAAACTCCCCCCCTTAAAAGAATGCCGTCCTCGACATTCCAACTCATACTAATCAAGTCAAGATATCCTTCACAAGTCAAACAAGCATTTCCAAGCAAGCACAGAGTTTTACTCTAATCCCACTTGTCCGATTTTCATTCTTACAAGAAATCACTGATATGTCAAACTAGACCCACAGTCCGGCATCCTAAACTTTAAGCCTAGGATACACTACAGAGATCTGAAGCCTAAGCTCTGATACCAACTGTGACAGCCCCACCTCCCCCTAAGGTGAGCCAAAGGGTTCGGCGGACCGCCTGCCCAGCTCTCGCCGGGACTCAGTCGTTCACTAAACTCCTCAATTAAATTACAAGATATATCTCAAATTTACATCAAATTCTCCAAGAATTACATATCACATACGCAGCGGAAATTAATTCCCAAGCGTGGAACGTAAACGTACGTCCATTCAAGTCCAAACATTCATACAAACCCAACTATTACACAAGAGAAACCTAAAACTCAAACTATACAGGAGATAATCCATTCAACCACATGAATAAGTACTACAAGCACTTCCTTCGCCTCGAGCCCTGTGGAGAGGAATAAAATAGTTTTGGGGTGAGCTAACGCTCAGCGAATAACCAGTAAAATCAGTAATCAAATATATTTCACAATAATGCATTTCGATGATGTCATGTTTCCGAGATCAAATGTACGTATTTTTGCTCTGGTGAGCCAGTGAAATCATTGCACTTAAACATCCAACGCTCAAATAGATCATTTAACGTTGAACAGTAAGAGGGAGCCCCTTTTTGAGCTCCAGACGAACATAAACAAGTGGTGGAGACGTTGGTATTAAGCACAAGACTCCCCAAGAACTCATTGAAGCCAAAACATGCCATGAACTCCCATGCAAGCACGCGATATGCAATTGAATAAAGAATTCAGGAAACAGTTCATAAGTGGCTTTGGAAATAGTTTAGGGTCACTCACCAACCACGGCTCATAATCCTCATCCATCATAGACAGTTTCCTCGATCAAGTCCAGGGCCTTCAACTCAAACTCAAAGTAATCAAATGCTTTCAAAGATCGGACAGCATTTCCCCTTAATTTCCTTACTTTTCCATCCTACAAGCAACACCCATTTGATCTCAAATTAACCACATACACATCATTAACTATCAAATACACCTTCCGGCAAAATATCCATAACTGAAGCTACACTTATCAGATTAGAACGAATCTTATGGCGTTTCGAAGCCAAGACATAACCCTACATTTATTATGAAGACCTGGAAAGCCAAATCATGCATTTACATGGTCAGAAATGGAAATTTTCACGAAAACAGAAATCTGGGCGCGAAACAGGGATCATGGGCAGGCAAGGATATTTCGGTCATTTCACATGGTACAGAGCTCCGATCGGGCTGAAATTTTACAGGTAGCTAGCTAACTCAATTACCAACAATTTTCATGTTTTGGGAAAATACTGATTCGGTCTGTAACATGCCCAAATAAATCCGGTCAGAACAGGCAAATTTGAAACCCTAAACCTGGAATTTCCGCACAAAACTGAAATTTTCCGCATCCAACTACAACTAACATATAAAAGCCTCATTTTACACCATATCAAACCATTATTCATGGCCAACCACAAATGATCATGTAAAATGAGAAAAATTCTCAATAAAATCTGAAATTTAACTAATTCTCCCTCAAACCACAAAATCTTCCATAAAATAAAATACTTAGCCACTACAAACCGCTAATTGACCATGATTAGGAACAAAAGTAAGTTTCCAAGCAAAATACCTTAACCCCTCAAGAAAGGTAGTAGCTTAGTGGTTTTTCTTCCAAAACAACTCCACCAAGACCTTCAAACTCCCTTAGCAAGTCACCTTCGTGGACAAATTCAAGATTTAATCGGTTGGTTTGCAAGATCTAAGCAAGAAATGAAAGATGAAGTTGGGGTTTTCTCTCTCTCTTTTCTAGCTAAGGAAGTCAGCCAAGAGGAAGAAAGAAATGAAGAAATTTGTCCAATTTTTTCCAATATAAAGATCAAAAAGTCTTGGTCAAAAGTCAAGGTCCAATGGTTATGTGACAAATGGTCCTCTATGGTGTTATTATCCTTTTGTCTCTCCAAGATTAAACCATCTAAGTAACCTCTAATTATCTCTTAACACCTAGTATATTAATCCTGGTATACAAAACATAACCTAATCGGTCGAATTTATCGCACTTAACGCCACTAGCGGGTCCCACGTCCGATATACACTCTTTATTTCTTATGAACTAACTTATACTAGAAAAAGGATTGGAAAACTATATTCACTTATCAAAGTCTCTGGAAAATTTGGATAATAAAATAAAGTAAGAAAATGCACGCGGAAAAAAAAATAAATAAAGAAAATTTTCCTTTTCTTTTCCTTCGGGCGTCACAAACTCCCCCCCTTAAAAGAATGCCGTCCTCGACATTCCAACTCATACTAATCAAGTCAAGATATCCTTCACAAGTCAAACAAGCATTTCCAAGCAAGCACGGAGTTTTACTCTAATCCCACTTGTCCGATTTTCATTCTTACAAGAAATCACTGATATGTCAAACCAGACCCACAGTCCGGCATCCTAAACTTTAAGCCTAGGATACACTACAGAGATCTGAAGCCTAAGCTCTGATACCAACTGTGACAGCCCCACCTCCCCCTAAGGTGAGCCAAAGGGTTCGGCGGACCGCCTGCCCAGCTCTCGCCGGGACTCAGTCGTTCACTAAACTCCTCAATTAAATTACAAGATATATCTCAAATTTACATCAAATTCTCCAAGAATTACATATCACATACGCAGCGGAAATTAATTCCCAAGCGTGGAACGTACACGTACGTCCATTCAAGTCCAAACATTCATACAAACCCAACTATTACACAAGAGAAACCTAAAACTCAAACTATACAGGAGATAATTCATTGAACCACATGAATAAGTACTACAAGCACTTCCTTCGCCTCGAGCCCTGTGGAGAGGAATAAAATAGTTTTGGGGTGAGCTAACGCTCAGCGAATAACCAGTAAAATCAGTAATCAAATATATTTCACAATAATGCATTTCGATGATGTCATGATTCCGAGATCAAATGTACGTATTTTTGCTCTGGTGAGCCAGTGAAATCACTGTACTTAAACATCCAACGCTCAAATAGATCATTTAACGTTGAACAGTAAGAGGGAGCCCCTTTTTGAGCTCCAGACGAACATAAACAAGTGGTGGAGACGTTGGTGTTCAGCACAAGACTCCACAAGAACTCGTTGAAGCCAAAACATGCCATGAACTCCCATGCAAGCACGCATGATATGCAATTGAATAAAGAATGCAGGAAACAGTTCATAAGTGGCTTTGGAAATAGTTTAGGGTCACTCACTAACCACGGCTCATAATCCTCATCCATCATAGACAGTTTCCTCGATCAAGTCCAGGGCCTTCAACTCAAACTCAAAGCAATCAAATGCTTTCAAAGATCGGACAGCATTTCCCCTTAATTTCCTAACTTTTCCATCGTACAAGCAACACCCATTTCATCTCAAATTAACCACATACACATCATTAACTATCAAATACACCTTTCGGCACAGTGTCCATAACTGAAGCTACACTTATCGGATTAGAACGAATCTTATGGCGTTTCGAATCCAAGACATAACCCCACATTTCTTATGAAGACCTCGAAAGCCAAATCATGCATTTGCATAGTCAAAAAATGGAAATTTCCATGAAAACAGAAATCTGGGCGCGAAACAGGGGTCATGGGCAGGCAAGGGTATTTCGGTCATTTCACATGGTACAGTGCTCCGATCGAGTTAAAGTTTTACAGATAGCTAGATAACTCAATTACCAACAATTTTCATGTTTTGGGCAAAGACTGATTCGGTCTGTAACATGCCCAAATAAATCCGGTCAGAACAGGCAAATTTGAAACCCTAAACCTGGAATTTCCGCACAAAACTGAAATTTTCCGCATCCAACTTCAACTAACATATAAAAGCCTCATTTTACACCATATCAAACCATTATTCATGGCCAACCACAAATGATCATGTAAAATCAGAAAAATTCCCAATAAAATCTGAAATTTAACTAATTCTCCCTCAAACCACAAAATCTTCCATAAAATAACATACTTAGCCACTACAAACCACTAATTGACCATGATTAGGAACAAAAGTAAGCTTCCAAGCAAAATACCTTAACCCCTCAAGAAATGTAGTAGCTTAGTGGTTTTTCTTCCAAAACAACTCCACCAAGACCTTCAAACACCCTTAGCAAGTCACCTTTGTGGACAAATTCAAGATTTAATCGGTTGGTTTGCAAGATCTAAGCAAGAAATGAAAGATGAAGTTGGAGTTTTCTCTCTCTCTTTTCTAGCTAAGGAAGTCAGCCAAGAGGAAGAAAGAAATGAAGAAATTTGTCCAATTTTTCCCAATATAAAGATCAAAAAGTCTTGGTCAAAAGTCAAGGTCCAATGGTTATGTGACAAATGGTCCTCTATGGTGCTATTATCCTTTTGTCTCTCCAAGATTAAACCATCTAAGTAACCTCTAATTATCTCTTAACACCTAGTATATTAATCCTGGTATACAAAACATAACCTAATCGGTCGAATTTATCGCACTTAACGCCACTAGCGGGTCCCACGTCCGATATACACTCTTTATTTCTTATGAACTAACTTATACTAGAAAAAGGATTGGAAAACTATATTCACTTATCAAAGTCTCTGGAAAATTTGGATAATAAAATAAAGTAAGAAAATGCACGCGGAAAAAAAAATAAATAAAGAAAATTTTCCTTTTCTTTTCCTTCGGGCGTCACAAACTCCCCCCCTTAAAAGAATGCCGTCCTCGACATTCCAACTCATACTAATCAAGTCAAGATATCCTTCAGAAGTCAAACAAGCATTTCCAAGCAAGCACGGAGTTTTACTCTAATCCCACTTGTCCGATTTTCATTCTTACAAGAAATCACTGATATGTCAAACCAGACCCACAGTCCGGCATCCTAAACTTTAAGCCTAGGATACACTACAGAGATTTGAAGCCTAAGCTCTGATACCAACTGTGACAGCCCCACCTCCCCCTAAGGTGAGCCAAAGGGTTCGGCGGACCGCCTGCCCAGCTCTCGCCGGGACTCAGTCGTTCACTAAACTCCTCAATTAAATTACAAGATATATCTCAAATTTACATCAAATTCTCCAAGAATTACATATCACATACGCAGCGGAAATTAATTCCCAAGCGTGGAACGTACACGTACGTCCATTCAAGTCCAAACATTCATACAAACCCAACTATTACACAAGAGAAACCTAAAACTCAAACTATACAGGAGATAATCCATTCAACCACATGAATAAGTACTACAAGCACTTCCTTCGCCTCGAGCCCTGTGGAGAGGAATAAAATAGTTTTGGGGTGAGCTAACGCTCAGCGAATAACCAGTAAAATCAGTAATCAAATATATTTCACAATAATGCATTTCGATGATGTCGTGTTTCCGAGATCAAATGTACGTATTTTTGCTCTGGTGAGCCAGTGAAATCATTGCACTTAAACATCCAACGCTCAAATAGATCATTTAACGTTGAACAGTAAGAGGGAGCCCCTTTTTGAGCTCCAGACGAACATAAACAAGTGGTGGAGACGTTGGTGTTCAGCACAAGACTCCCCAAGAACTCATTGAAGCCAAAACATGCCATGAACTCCCATGCAAGCACGCGATATGCAATTGAATAAAGAATTCAGGAAACAGTTCATAAGTGGCTTTGGAAATAGTTTAGGGTCACTCACCAACCACGGCTCATAATCCTCATCCATCATAGACAGTTTCCTCGATCAAGTCCAGGGCCTTCAACTCAAACTCAAAGCAATCAAATGCTTTCAAAGATCGGACAGCATTTCCCCTTAATTTCCTTACTTTTCCATCCTACAAGCAACACCCATTTGATCTCAAATTAACCACATACACATCATTAACTATCAAATACACCTTCCGGCAAAATATCCATAACTGAAGCTACACTTATCAGATTAGAACGAATCTTATGGCGTTTCGAAGCCAAGACATAACCCTACATTTATTATGAAGACCTGGAAAGCCAAATCATGCATTTACATGGTCAGAAATGGAAATTTTCACGAAAACAGAAATCTGGGCGCGAAACAGGGATCATGGGCAGGCAAGGATATTTCGGTCATTTCACATGGTACAGAGCTCTGATCGGGCTGAAATTTTACAGGTAGCTAACTAACTCAATTACCAACAATTTTAATGTTTTGGGAAAAGACTGATTCGGTCTTTAACATGCCCAAATAAATCCGGTCAGAACAGGCAAATTTGAAACCCTAAACCTGGAATTTCCGCACAAAACTGAAATTTTCCGCATCCAACTACAACTAACATATAAAAGCCTCATTTTACACCATATCAAACCATTATTCATGGCCAACCACAAATGATCATGTAAAATCAGAAAAATTCTCAATAAAATCTGAAATTTAACTAATTCTCCCTCAAACCACAAAATCTTCCATAAAATAAAATACTTAGCCACTACAAACCGCTAATTGACCATGATTAGGAACAAAAGTAAGTTTCCAAGCAAAATACCTTAACCCCTCAAGAAAGGTAGTAGCTTAGTGGTTTTTCTTCCAAAACAACTCCACAAAGACCTTCAAACTCCCTTAGCAAGTCACCTTGGTGGACAAATTCAAGATTTAATCGGTTGGTTTGCAAGATCTAAGCAAGAAATGAAAGATGAAGTTGTGGTTTTCTCTCTCTCTTTTCTAGCTAAGGAAGTCAGCCAAGCGGAAGAAAGAAATGAAGAAATTTGTCCAATTTTTTCCAATATAAAGATCAAAAAGTCTTGGTAAAAAGTCAACGTCCAATGGTTATGTGACAAATGGTCCTCTACGGTGTTAATCTTATCCTTTTGTCTCTCCAAGATTAACCATCTAAGTAACCTCTAATTATCTCTTAACACCTAGTATATTAATCCCGGTATACACAACATAA
The DNA here is from genome assembly GCF_036785885.1 of Coffea arabica. Taxonomy (NCBI): domain Eukaryota; kingdom Viridiplantae; phylum Streptophyta; class Magnoliopsida; order Gentianales; family Rubiaceae; genus Coffea; species Coffea arabica. Next base: position 29,669,858 of record NC_092323.1, on the reverse strand, counting down.
CCTAATCGGTCGAATTTATCGCACTTAACGCCACTAGCGGGTCCCACGTCCGATATACACTCTTTATTTCTTATGAGCTAACTTATACTAGAAAAAGGATTGGAAAACTATATTCACTTATCAAAGTCTCTGGAAAATTTGGATAATAAAATAAAGTAAGAAAATGCACGCGGAAAAAAAAATAAATAAAGAAAATTTTCCTTTTCTTTTCCTTCGGGCGTCACAAACTCCCCCCCTTAAAAGAATGCCGTCCTCGACATTCCAACTCATACTAATCAAGTCAAGATATCCTTCAGAAGTCAAACAAGCATTTCCAAGCAAGCACGGAGTTTTACTCTAATCCCACTTGTCCGATTTTCATTCTTACAAGAAATCACTGATATGTCAAACCAGACCCACAGTCCGGCATCCTAAACTTTAAGCCTAGGATACACTACAGAGATCTGAAGCCTAAGCTCTGATACCAACTGTGACAGCCCCACCTCCCCCTAAGGTGAGCCAAAGGGTTCGGCGGACCGCCTGCCCAGCTCTCGCCGGGACTCAGTCGTTCACTAAACTCCTCAATTAAATTACAAGATATATCTCAAATTTACATCAAATTCTCCAAGAATTACATATCACATACGCAGCGGAAATTAATTCCCAAGCGTGGAACGTACACGTACGTCCATTCAAGTCCAAACATTCATACAAACCCAACTATTACACAAGAGAAACCTAAAACTCAAACTATACAGGAGATAATCCATTCAACCACATGAATAAGTACTACAAGCACTTCCTTCGCCTCGAGCCCTGTGGAGAGGAATAAAATAGTTTTGGGGTGAGCTAACGCTCAGCGAATAACCAGTAAAATCAGTAATCAAATATATTTCACAATAATGCATTTCGATGATGTCATGATTCCGAGATCAAATGTACGTATTTTTGCTCTGGTGAGCCAGTGAAATCATTGCACTTAAACATCCAACGCTCAAATAGATCATTTAACGTTGAACAGTAAGAGGGAGCCTCTTTTTGAGCTCCAGACGAACATAAACAAGTGGTGGAGACGTTGGTGTTCAGCACAAGACTCCCCAAGAACTCATTGAAGCCAAAACATGCCATGAACTCCCATGCAAGCACGCATGATATGCAATTGAATAAAGAATTCAGGAAACAGTTCATAAGTGGCTTTGGAAAAAGTTTAGGGTCACTCACCAACCACGGCTCATAATCCTCATCCATCATAGACAGTTTCCTCGATCAAGTCCATGGCCTTCAACTCAAACTCAAAGCAATCAAATGCTTTCAAAGATCGGACAGCATTTCCCCTTAATTTCCTTACTTTTCCATCGTACAAGCAACACCCATTTCATCTCAAATTAACCACATACACATCATTAACTATCAAATACACCTTTCGGCACAGTGTCCATAACTGAAGCTACACTTATCGGATTAGAATTAATCTTATGGCGTTTCGAAGCCAAGACATAACCCTACATTTCTTATGAAGACCTCGAAAGCCAAATCATGCATTTGCATGGTCAAAAAATGAAAATTTCCACGAAAACAGAAATCTGGCCGCGAAACAGGGGTCATGGGCAGGCAAGGGTATTTCGGTCATTTCACATGGTACAGTGCTCCGATCGAGCTTAAATTTTACAGATAGCTAGATAACTCAATTACCAACAATTTTCATGTTTTGGGCAAAGACTGATTCGGTCTGTAACATGCCCAAATAAATCCGGTCAGAACAGGCAAATTTGAAACCCTAAACCTGGAATTTCCGCACAAAACTGAAATTTTCCGCATCCAACTTCAACTAACATATAAAAGCCTCATTTTACACCATATCAAACCATTATTCATGGCCAACCACAAATGATCATGTAAAATCAGAAAAATTCTCAATAAAATCTGAAATTTAACTAATTCTCCCTCAAACCACAAAATCTTCCATAAAATAACATACTTAGCCACTACAAACCACTAATTGACCATGATTAGGAACAAAAGTAAGCTTCCAAGCAAAATACCTTAACCCCTCAAGAAAGGTAGTAGCTTAGTGGTTTTTCTTCCAAAACAACTCCACCAAGACCTTCAAACTCCCTTAGCAAGTCACCTTTGTGGACAAATTCAAGATTTAATCGGTTGGTTTGCAAGATCTAAGCAAGAAATGAAAGATGAAGTTGGAGTTTTCTCTCTCTCTTTTCTAGCTAAGGAAGTCAGCCAAGAGGAAGAAAGAAATGAAGAAATTTGTCCAATTTTTTCCAATATAAAGATCAAAAAGTCTTGGTCAAAAGTCAAGGTCCAATGGTTATGTGACAAATGGTCCTCTATGGTGTTATTATCCTTTTGTCTCTCCAAGATTAAACCATCTAAGTAACCTCTAATTATCTCTTAACACCTAGTATATTAATCCTGGTATACAAAACATAACCTAATCGGTCGAATTTATCGCACTTAACGCCACTAGCGGGTCCCACGTCCGATATACACTCTTTATTTCTTATGAACTAACTTATACTAGAAAAAGGATTGGAAAACTATATTCACTTATCAAAGTCTCTGGAAAATTTGGATAATAAAATAAAGTAAGAAAATGCACGCGGAAAAAAAAATAAATAAAGAAAATTTTCCTTTTCTTTTCCTTCGGGCGTCACAAACTCCCCCCCTTAAAAGAATGCCGTCCTCGACATTCCAACTCATACTAATCAAGTCAAGATATCCTTCACAAGTCAAACAAGCATTTCCAAGCAAGCACGGAGTTTTACTCTAATCCCACTTGTCCGATTTTCATTCTTACAAGAAATCACTGATATGTCAAACCAGACCCACAGTCCGGCATCCTAAACTTTAAGCCTAGGATACACTACAGAGATCTGAAGCCTAAGCTCTGATACCAACTGTGACAGCCCCACCTCCCCCTAAGGTGAGCCAAAGGGTTCGGCGGACCGCCTGCCCAGCTCTCGCCGGGACTCAGTCGTTCACTAAACTCCTCAATTAAATTACAAGATATATCTCAAATTTACATCAAATTCTCCAAGAATTACATATCACATACGCAGCGGAAATTAATTCCCAAGCGTGGAACGTACACGTACGTCCATTCAAGTCCAAACATTCATACAAACCCAACTATTACACAAGAGAAACCTAAAACTCAAACTATACAGGAGATAATCCATTCAACCACATGAATAAGTACTACAAGCACTTCCTTCGCCTCGAGCCCTGTGGAGAGGAATAAAATAGTTTTGGGGTGAGCTAACGCTCAGCGAATAACCAGTAAAATCAGTAATCAAATTTATTTCACAATAATGCATTTCGATGATGTCATGATTCCGAGATCAAATGTACGTATTTTTGCTCTGGTGAGCCAGTGAAATCATTGCACTAAAACATCCAACGCTCAAATAGATCATTTAACGTTGAACAGTAAGAGGGAGCCCCTTTTTGAGCTCCAGACGAACATAAACAAGTGGTGGAGACGTTGGTGTTCAGCACAAGACTCCCCAAGAACTCATTGAAGCCAAAACATGCCATGAACTCCCATGCAAGCACGCATGATATGCAATTGAATAAAGAATTCAGGAAACAGTTCATAAGTGGCTTTGGAAAAAGTTTAGGGTCACTCACCAACCACGGCTCATAATCCTCATCCATCATAGACAGTTTCCTCGATCAAGTCCATGGCCTTCAACTCAAACTCAAAGCAATCAAATGCTTTCAAAGATCGGACAGCATTTCCCCTTATTTCCTTACTTTTCCATCCTACAAGCAACACCCATTTCATCTCAAATTAACCACATACACATCATTAACTATCAAATACACCTTTCGGCACAATATCCATAACTGAAGCTACACTTATCGGATTAGAATTAATCTTATGGCGTTTCGAAGCCAAGACATAACCCTACATTTATTATGAAGACCTTGAAAGCCAAATCATGCATTTGCATGGTCAAAAATGGAAATTTCCACGAAAACAGAAATCTGGGAGCGAAACAGGGCTCATGGGCAGGCAAGGGTATTTCGGTCATTTCACATGGTACAGAGCTCCGATCGGGCTGAAATTTTACAGGTAGCTAGCTAACTCAATTACCAACAATTTTCATGTTTTGGGAAAATACTGATTCGGTCTGTAACATGCCCAAATAAATCCGGTCAGAACAGGCAAATTTGAAACCCTAAACCTGGAATTTCCGCACAAAACTGAAATTTTCCGCATCCAACTACATCTAACATATAAAAGCCTCATTTTACACCATATCAAACCATTATTCATGGCCAACCACAAATGATCATGTAAAATCAGAAAAATTCTCAATAAAATCTGAAATTTAACTAATTCTCCCTCAAACCACAAAATCTTCCATAAAATAAAATATTTAGCCACTACAAACCGCTAATTGACCATGATTAGGAACAAAAGTAAGTTTCCAAGCAAAATACCTTAACCCCTCAAGAAAGGTAGTAGCTTAGTGGTTTTTCTTCCAAAACAACTCCACCAAGACCTTCAAACTCCCTTAGCAAGTCACCTTTGTGGACAAATTCAAGATTTAATCGGTTGGGTTGCAAGATCTAAGCAAGAAATGAAAGATGAAGTTGGGGTTTTCTCTCTCTCTTTTCTAGCTAAGGAAGTCAGCCAAGAGGAAGAAAGAAATGAAGAAATTTGTCCAATTTTTTCCAATATAAAGATCAAAAAGTCTTGGTCAAAAGTCAAGGTCCAATGGTTATGTGACAAATGGTCCTCTATGGTGTTATTATCCTTTTGTCTCTCCAAGATTAAACCATCTAAGTAACCTCTAATTATCTCTTAACACCTAGTATATTAATCCTGGTATACAAAACATAACCTAATCGGTCGAATTTATCGCACTTAACGCCACTAGCGGGTCCCACGTCCGATATACACTCTTTATTTCTTATGAACTAACTTATACTAGAACAAGGATTGGAAAACTATATTCACTTATCAAAGTCTCTGGAAAATTTGGATAATAAAATAAAGTAAGAAAATGCACGCGGGAAAAAAAATAAATAAAGAAAATTTTCCTTTTCTTTTCCTTCGGGCGTCACAAACTCCCCCCCTTAAAAGAATGCCGTCCTCGACATTCCAACTCATACTAATCAAGTCAAGATATCCTTCACAAGTCAAACAAGCATTTCCAAGCAAGCACGGAGTTTTACTCTAATCCCACTTGTCCGATTTTCATTCTTACAAGAAATCACTGATATGTCAAACCAGACCCACAGTCCGGCATCCTAAACTTTAAGCCTAGGATACACTACAGAGATCTGAAGCCTAAGCTCTGATACCAACTGTGACAGCCCCACCTCCCCCTAAGGTGAGCCAAAGGGTTCGGCGGACCGCCTGCCCAGCTCTCGCCGGGACTCAGTCGTTCACTAAACTCCTCAATTAAATTACAAGATATATCTCAAATTTACATCAAATTCTCCAAGAATTACATATCACATACGCAGCGGAAATTAATTCCCAAGCGTGGAACGTACACGTACGTCCATTCAAGTCCAAACATTCATACAAACCCAACTATTACACAAGAGAAACCTAAAACTCAAACTATACAGGAGATAATCCATTCAACCACATGAATAAGTACTACAAGCACTTCCTTCGCCTCGAGCCCTGTGGAGAGGAATAAAATAGTTTTGGGGTGAGCTAACGCTCAGCGAATAACCAGTAAAATCAGTAATCAAATTTATTTCACAATAATGCATTTCGATGATGTCATGATTCCGAGATCAAATGTACGTATTTTTGCTCTGGTGAGCCAGTGAAATCATTGCACTAAAACATCCAACGCTCAAATAGATCATTTAATGTTGAACAGTAAGAGGGAGCCTCTTTTTGAGCTCCAGACGAACATAAACAAGTGGTGGAGACGTTGGTGTTCAGCACAAGACTCCCCAAGAACTCATTGAAGCCAAAACATGCCATGAACTCCCATGCAAGCACGCATGATATGCAATTGAATAAAGAATTCAGGAAACAGTTCATAAGTGGCTTTGGAAAAAGTTTAGGGTCACTCACCAACCACGGCTCATAATACTCATCCATCATAGACAGTTTCCTCGATCAAGTCCATGGCCTTCAACTCAAACTCAAAGCAATCAAATGCTTTCAAAGATCGGACAGCATTTCCCCTTATTTCCTTACTTTTCCATCCTACAAGCAACACCCATTTCATCTCAAATTAACCACATACACATCATTAACTATCAAATACACCTTTCGGCACAATATCCATAACTGAAGCTACACTTATCGGATTAGAATTAATCTTATGGCGTTTCGAAGCCAAGACATAACCCTACATTTATTATGAAGACCTTGAAAGCCAAATCATGCATTTGCATGGTCAAAAATGAAAATTTCCACGAAAACAGAAATCTGGGAGCGAAACAGGGCTCATGGGCAGGCAAGGGTATTTTGGTCATTTCACATGGTACAGAGCTCCGATCGGGCTGAAATTTTACAGGTAGCTAGCTAACTCAATTACCAACAATTTTCATGTTTTGGGAAAATACTGATTCGGTCTGTAACATGCCCAAATAAATCCGGTCAGAACAGGCAAATTTGAAACCCTAAACCTGGAATTTCCGCACAAAACTGAAATTTTCCGCATCCAACTACATCTAACATATAAAAGCCTCATTTTACACCATATCAAACCATTATTCATGGCCAACCACAAATGATCATGTAAAATCAGAAAAATTCTCAATAAAATCTGAAATTTAACTAATTCTCCCTCAAACCACAAAATCTTCCATAAAATAAAATATTTAGCCACTACAAACCGCTAATTGACCATGATTAGGAACAAAAGTAAGTTTCCAAGCAAAATACCTTAACCCCTCAAGAAAGGTAGTAGCTTAGTGGTTTTTCTTCCAAAACAACTCCACCAAGACCTTCAAACTCCCTTAGCAAGTCACCTTTGTGGACAAATTCAAGATTTAATCGGTTGGGTTGCAAGATCTAAGCAAGAAATGAAAGATGAAGTTGGGGTTTTCTCTCTCTCTTTTCTAGCTAAGGAAGTCAGCCAAGAGGAAGAAAGAAATGAAGAAATTTGTCCAATTTTTTCCAATATAAAGATCAAAAAGTCTTGGTCAAAAGTCAAGGTCCAATGGTTATGTGACAAATGGTCCTCTATGGTATTATTATCCTTTTGTCTCTCCAAGATTAAACCATCTAAGTAACCTCTAATTATCTCTTAACACCTAGTATATTAATCCTGGTATACAAAACATAACCTAATCGGTCGAATTTATCGCACTTAACGCCACTAGCGGGTCCCACGTCCGATATACACTCTTTATTTCTTATGAACTAACTTATACTAGAACAAGGATTGGAAAACTATATTCACTTATCAAAGTCTCTGGAAAATTTGGATAATAAAATAAAGTAAGAAAATGCACGCGGGAAAAAAAATAAATAAAGAAAATTTTCCTTTTCTTTTCCTTCGGGCGTCACAAACTCCCCCCCTTAAAAGAATGCCGTCCTCGACATTCCAACTCATACTAATCAAGTCAAGATATCCTTCACAAGTCAAACAAGCATTTCCAAGCAAGCACGGAATTTTACTCTAATCCCACTTGTCCGATTTTCATTCTTACAAGAAATCACTGATATGTCAAACCAGACCCACAGTCCGGCATCCTAAACTTTAAGCCTAGGATACACTACAGAGATCTGAAGCCTAAGCTCTGATACCAACTGTGACAGCCCCACCTCCCCCTAAGGTGAGCCAAAGGGTTCGGCGGACCGCCTGCCCAGCTCTCGCCGGGACTCAGTCGTTCACTAAACTCCTCAATTAAATTACAAGATATATCTCAAATTTACATCAAATTCTCCAAGAATTACATATCACATACGCAGCGGAAATTAATTCCCAAGCGTGGAACGTACACGTACGTCCATTCAAGTCCAAACATTCATACAAACCCAACTATTACACAAGAGAAACCTAAAACTCAAACTATACAGGAGATAATCCATTCAACCACATGAATAAGTACTACAAGCACTTCCTTCGCCTCGAGCCCTGTGGAGAGGAATAAAATAGTTTTGGGGTGAGCTAACGCTCAGCGAATAACCAGTAAAATCAGTAATCAAATTTATTTCACAATAATGCATTTCGATGATGTCATGATTCCGAGATCAAATGTACGTATTTTTGCTCTGGTGAGCCAGTGAAATCATTGCACTAAAACATCCAACGCTCAAATAGATCATTTAATGTTGAACAGTAAGAGGGAGCCTCTTTTTGAGCTCCAGACGAACATAAACAAGTGGTGGAGACGTTGGTGTTCAGCACAAGACTCCCCAAGAACTCATTGAAGCCAAAACATGCCATGAACTCCCATGCAAGCACGCATGATATGCAATTGAATAAAGAATTCAGGAAACAGTTCATAAGTGGCTTTGGAAAAAGTTTAGGGTCACTCACCAACCACGGCTCATAATACTCATCCATCATAGACAGTTTCCTCGATCAAGTCCATGGCCTTCAACTCAAACTCAAAGCAATCAAATGCTTTCAAAGATCGGACAGCATTTCCCCTTATTTCCTTACTTTTCCATCCTACAAGCAACACCCATTTCATCTCAAATTAACCACATACACATCATTAACTATCAAATACACCTTTCGGCACAATATCCATAACTGAAGCTACACTTATCGGATTAGAATTAATCTTATGGCGTTTCGAAGCCAAGACATAACCCTACATTTATTATGAAGACCTTGAAAGCCAAATCATGCATTTGCATGGTCAAAAATGAAAATTTCCACGAAAACAGAAATCTGGGAGCGAAACAGGGCTCATGGGCAGGCAAGGGTATTTTGGTCATTTCACATGGTACAGAGCTCCGATCGGGCTGAAATTTTACAGGTAGCTAGCTAACTCAATTACCAACAATTTTCATGTTTTGGGAAAATACTGATTCGGTCTGTAACATGCCCAAATAAATCCGGTCAGAACAGGCAAATTTGAAACCCTAAACCTGGAATTTCCGCACAAAACTGAAATTTTCCGCATCCAACTACATCTAACATATAAAAGCCTCATTTTACACCATATCAAACCATTATTCATGGCCAACCACAAATGATCATGTAAAATCAGAAAAATTCTCAATAAAATCTGAAATTTAACTAATTCTCCCTCAAACCACAAAATCTTCCATAAAATAAAATATTTAGCCACTACAAACCGCTAATTGACCATGATTAGGAACAAAAGTAAGTTTCCAAGCAAAATACCTTAACCCCTCAAGAAAGGTAGTAGCTTAGTGGTTTTTCTTCCAAAACAACTCCACCAAGACCTTCAAACTCCCTTAGCAAGTCACCTTTGTGGACAAATTCAAGATTTAATCGGTTGGGTTGCAAGATCTAAGCAAGAAATGAAAGATGAAGTTGGGGTTTTCTCTCTCTCTTTTCTAGCTAAGGAAGTCAGCCAAGAGGAAGAAAGAAATGAAGAAATTTGTCCAATTTTTTCCAATATAAAGATCAAAAAGTCTTGGTCAAAAGTCAAGGTCCAATGGTTATGTGACAAATGGTCCTCTATGGTATTATTATCCTTTTGTCTCTCCAAGATTAAACCATCTAAGTAACCTCTAATTATCTCTTAACACCTAGTATATTAATCCTGGTATACAAAACATAACCTAATCGGTCGAATTTATCGCACTTAACGCCACTAGCGGGTCCCACGTCCGATATACACTCTTTATTTCTTATGAACTAACTTATACTAGAACAAGGATTGGAAAACTATATTCACTTATCAAAGTCTCTGGAAAATTTGGATAATAAAATAAAGTAAGAAAATGCACGCGGGAAAAAAAATAAATAAAGAAAATTTTCCTTTTCTTTTCCTTCGGGCGTCACAAACTCCCCCCCTTAAAAGAATGCCGTCCTCGACATTCCAACTCATACTAATCAAGTCAAGATATCCTTCACAAGTCAAACAAGCATTTCCAAGCAAGCACGGAATTTTACTCTAATCCCACTTGTCCGATTTTCATTCTTACAAGAAATCACTGATATGTCAAACCAGACCCACAGTCCGGCATCCTAAACTTTAAGCCTAGGATACACTACAGAGATCTGAAGCCTAAGCTCTGATACCAACTGTGACAGCCCCACCTCCCCCTAAGGTGAGCCAAAGGGTTCGGCGGACCGCCTGCCCAGCTCTCGCCGGGACTCAGTCGTTCACTAAACTCCTCAATTAAATTACAAGATATATCTCAAATTTACATCAAATTCTCCAAGAATTACATATCACATACGCAGCGGAAATTAATTCCCAAGCGTGGAACGTACACGTACGTCCATTCAAGTCCAAACATTCATACAAACCCAACTATTACACAAGAGAAACCTAAAACTCAAACTATACAGGAGATAATCCATTCAACCACATGAATAAGTACTACAAGCACTTCCTTCGCCTCGAGCCCTGTGGAGAGGAATAAAATAGTTTTGGGGTGAGCTAACGCTCAGCGAATAACCAGTAAAATCAGTAATCAAATTTATTTCACAATAATGCATTTCGATGATGTCATGATTCCGAGATCAAATGTACGTATTTTTGCTCTGGTGAGCCAGTGAAATCATTGCACTAAAACATCCAACGCTCAAATAGATCATTTAATGTTGAACAGTAAGAGGGAGCCTCTTTTTGAGCTCCAGACGAACATAAACAAGTGGTGGAGACGTTGGTGTTCAGCACAAGACTCCCCAAGAACTCATTGAAGCCAAAACATGCCATGAACTCCCATGCAAGCACGCATGATATGCAATTGAATAAAGAATTCAGGAAACAGTTCATAAGTGGCTTTGGAAAAAGTTTAGGGTCACTCACCAACCACGGCTCATAATACTCATCCATCATAGACAGTTTCCTCGATCAAGTCCATGGCCTTCAACTCAAACTCAAAGCAATCAAATGCTTTCAAAGATCGGACAGCATTTCCCCTTATTTCCTTACTTTTCCATCCTACAAGCAACACCCATTTCATCTCAAATTAACCACATACACATCATTAACTATCAAATACACCTTTCGGCACAATATCCATAACTGAAGCTACACTTATCGGATTAGAATTAATCTTATGGCGTTTCGAAGCCAAGACATAACCCTACATTTATTATGAAGACCTTGAAAGCCAAATCATGCATTTGCATGGTCAAAAATGAAAATTTCCACGAAAACAGAAATCTGGGAGCGAAACAGGGCTCATGGGCAGGCAAGGGTATTTTGGTCATTTCACATGGTACAGAGCTCCGATCGGGCTGAAATTTTACAGGTAGCTAGCTAACTCAATTACCAACAATTTTCATGTTTTGGGAAAATACTGATTCGGTCTGTAACATGCCCAAATAAATCCGGTCAGAACAGGCAAATTTGAAACCCTAAACCTGGAATTTCCGCACAAAACTGAAATTTTCCGCATCCAACTACATCTAACATATAAAAGCCTCATTTTACACCATATCAAACCATTATTCATGGCCAACCACAAATGATCATGTAAAATCAGAAAAATTCTCAATAAAATCTGAAATTTAACTAATTCTCCCTCAAACCACAAAATCTTCCATAAAATAAAATATTTAGCCACTACAAACCGCTAATTGACCATGATTAGGAACAAAAGTAAGTTTCCAAGCAAAATACCTTAACCCCTCAAGAAAGGTAGTAGCTTAGTGGTTTTTCTTCCAAAACAACTCCACCAAGACCTTCAAACTCCCTTAGCAAGTCACCTTTGTGGACAAATTCAAGATTTAATCGGTTGGGTTGCAAGATCTAAGCAAGAAATGAAAGATGAAGTTGGGGTTTTCTCTCTCTCTTTTCTAGCTAAGGAAGTCAGCCAAGAGGAAGAAAGAAATGAAGAAATTTGTCCAATTTTTTCCAATATAAAGATCAAAAAGTCTTGGTCAAAAGTCAAGGTCCAATGGTTATGTGACAAATGGTCCTCTATGGTATTATTATCCTTTTGTCTCTCCAAGATTAAACCATCTAAGTAACCTCTAATTATCTCTTAACACCTAGTATATTAATCCTGGTATACAAAACATAACCTAATCGGTCGAATTTATCGCACTTAACGCCACTAGCGGGTCCCACGTCCGATATACACTCTTTATTTCTTATGAACTAACTTATACTAGAACAAGGATTGGAAAACTATATTCACTTATCAAAGTCTCTGGAAAATTTGGATAATAAAATAAAGTAAGAAAATGCACGCGGGAAAAAAAATAAATAAAGAAAATTTTCCTTTTCTTTTCCTTCGGGCGTCACAAACTCCCCCCCTTAAAAGAATGCCGTCCTCGACATTCCAACTCATACTAATCAAGTCAAGATATCCTTCACAAGTCAAACAAGCATTTCCAAGCAAGCACGGAGTTTTACTCTAATCCCACTTGTCCGATTTTCATTCTTACAAGAAATCACTGATATGTCAAACCAGACCCACAGTCCGGCATCCTAAAATTTAAGCCTAGGATACACTACAGAGATCTGAAGCCTAAGCTCTGATACCAACTGTGACAGCCCCACCTCCCCCTAAGGTGAGCCAAAGGGTTCGGCGGACCGCCTGCCCAGCTCTCGCCGGGACTCAGTCGTTCACTAAACTCCTCAATTAAATTACAAGATATATCTCAAATTTACATCAAATTCTCCAAGAATTACATATCACACACGCAGCGGAAATTAATTCCCAAGCGTGGAACGTACACGTACGTCCATTCAAGTCCAAACATTCATACAAACCCAACTATTACACAAGAGAAACCTAAAACTCAAACTATACAGGAGATAATCCATTCAACCACATGAATAAGTACTACAAGCACTTCCTTCGCCTCGAGCCCTGTGGAGAGGAATAAAATAGTTTTGGGGTGAGCTAACGCTCAGCGAATAACCAGTAAAATCAGTAATCAAATTTATTTCACAATAATGCATTTCGATGATGTCATGATTCCGAGATCAAATGTACGTATTTTTGCTCTGGTGAGCCAGTGAAATCATTGCACTAAAACATCCAACGCTCAAATAGATCATTTAACGTTGAACAGTAAGAGGGAGCCCCTTTTTGAGCTCCAGACGAACATAAACAAGTGGTGGAGACGTTGGTGTTCAGCACAAGACTCCCCAAGAACTCATTGAAGCCAAAACATGCCATGAACTCCCATGCAAGCACGCATGATATGCAATTGAATAAAGAATTCAGGAAACAGTTCATAAGTGGTTTTGGAAAAAGTTTAGGGTCACTCACCAACCACGGCTCATAATCCTCATCCATCATAGACAGTTTCCTCGATCAAGTCCATGGCCTTCAACTCAAACTCAAAGCAATCAAATGCTTTCAAAGATCGGACAGCATTTACCCTTATTTCCTTACTTTTCCATCCTACAAGCAACACCCATTTCATCTCAAATTAACCACATACACATCATTAACTATCAAATACACCTTTCGGCACAATATCCATAACTGAAGCTACACTTATCGGATTAGAATTAATCTTATGGCGTTTCGAAGCCAAGACATAACCCTACATTTATTATGAAGAGCTCGAAAGCCAAATCATGCATTTGCATGGTCAAAAATGGAAATTTCCACGAAAACAGAAATCTGGGAGCCAAACAGGGCTCATGGGCAGGCAAGGGTATTTCGGTCATTTGACATGGTACAGAGCTCCGACCGGGCTGAAATTTTACAGGTAGCTAGCTAACTCAATTACCAACAATTTTCATGTTTTGGGAAAATACTGATTCGGTCTGTAACATGCCCAAATAAATCCGGTCAGAACAGGCAAATTTGAAACCCTAAACCTGGAATTTCCGCACAAAACTGAAATTTTCCGCATCCAACTACATCTAACATATAAAAGCCTCATTTTACACCATATCAAACCATTATTCATGGCCAACCACAAATGATCATGTAAAATCAGAAAAATTCTCAATAAAATCTGAAATTTAACTAATTCTCCCTCAAACCACAAAATCTTCCATAAAATAAAATATTTAGCCACTACAAACCGCTAATTGACCATGATTAGGAACAAAAGTAAGTTTCCAAGCAAAATACCTTAACCCCTCAAGAAAGGTAGTAGCTTAGTGGTTTTTCTTCCAAAACAACTCCACCAAGACCTTCAAACTCCCTTAGCAAGTCACCTTTGTGGACAAATTCAAGATTTAATCGGTTGGGTTGCAAGATCTAAGCAAGAAATGAAAGATGAAGTTGGGGTTTTCTCTCTCTCTTTTCTAGCTAAGGAAGTCAGCCAAGAGGAAGAAAGAAATGAAGAAATTTGTCCAATTTTTTCCAATATAAAGATCAAAAAGTCTTGGTCAAAAGTCAAGGTCCAATGGTTATGTGACAAATGGTCCTCTATGGTATTATTATCCTTTTGTCTCTCCAAGATTAAACCATCTAAGTAACCTCTAATTATCTCTTAACACCTAGTATATTAATCCTGGTATACAAAACATAACCTAATCGGTCGAATTTATCGCACTTAACGCCACTAGCGGGTCCCACGTCCGATATACACTCTTTATTTCTTATGAACTAACTTATACTAGAACAAGGATTGGAAAACTATATTCACTTATCAAAGTCTCTGGAAAATTTGGATAATAAAATAAAGTAAGAAAATGCACGCGGGAAAAAAAATAAATAAAGAAAATTTTCCTTTTCTTTTCCTTCGGGCGTCACAAACTCCCCCCCTTAAAAGAATGCCGTCCTCGACATTCCAACTCATACTAATCAAGTCAAGATATCCTTCACAAGTCAAACAAGCATTTCCAAGCAAGCACGGAATTTTACTCTAATCCCACTTGTCCGATTTTCATTCTTACAAGAAATCACTGATATGTCAAACCAGACCCACAGTCCGGCATCCTAAACTTTAAGCCTAGGATACACTACAGAGATCTGAAGCCTAAGCTCTGATACCAACTGTGACAGCCCCACCTCCCCCTAAGGTGAGCCAAAGGGTTCGGCGGACCGCCTGCCCAGCTCTCGCCGGGACTCAGTCGTTCACTAAACTCCTCAATTAAATTACAAGATATATCTCAAATTTACATCAAATTCTCCAAGAATTACATATCACATACGCAGCGGAAATTAATTCCCAAGCGTGGAACGTACACGTACGTCCATTCAAGTCCAAACATTCATACAAACCCAACTATTACACAAGAGAAACCTAAAACTCAAACTATACAGGAGATAATCCATTCAACCACATGAATAAGTACTACAAGCACTTCCTTCGCCTCGAGCCCTGTGGAGAGGAATAAAATAGTTTTGGGGTGAGCTAACGCTCAGCGAATAACCAGTAAAATCAGTAATCAAATTTATTTCACAATAATGCATTTCGATGATGTCATGATTCCGAGATCAAATGTACGTATTTTTGCTCTGGTGAGCCAGTGAAATCATTGCACTAAAACATCCAACGCTCAAATAGATCATTTAATGTTGAACAGTAAGAGGGAGCCTCTTTTTGAGCTCCAGACGAACATAAACAAGTGGTGGAGACGTTGGTGTTCAGCACAAGACTCCCCAAGAACTCATTGAAGCCAAAACATGCCATGAACTCCCATGCAAGCACGCATGATATGCAATTGAATAAAGAATTCAGGAAACAGTTCATAAGTGGCTTTGGAAAAAGTTTAGGGTCACTCACCAACCACGGCTCATAATACTCATCCATCATAGACAGTTTCCTCGATCAAGTCCATGGCCTTCAACTCAAACTCAAAGCAATCAAATGCTTTCAAAGATCGGACAGCATTTCCCCTTATTTCCTTACTTTTCCATCCTACAGGCAACACCCATTTCATCTCAAATTAACCACATACACATCATTAACTATCAAATACACCTTTCGGCACAATATCCATAACTGAAGCTACACTTATCGGATTAGAATTAATCTTATGGCGTTTCGAAGCCAAGACATAACCCTACATTTATTATGAAGACCTTGAAAGCCAAATCATGCATTTGCATGGTCAAAAATGAAAATTTCCACGAAAACAGAAATCTGGGAGCGAAACAGGGCTCATGGGCAGGCAAGGGTATTTTGGTCATTTCACATGGTACAGAGCTCCGATCGGGCTGAAATTTTACAGGTAGCTAGCTAACTCAATTACCAACAATTTTCATGTTTTGGGAAAATACTGATTCGGTCTGTAACATGCCCAAATAAATCCGGTCAGAACAGGCAAATTTGAAACCCTAAACCTGGAATTTCCGCACAAAACTGAAATTTTCCGCATCCAACTACATCTAACATATAAAAGCCTCATTTTACACCATATCAAACCATTATTCATGGCCAACCACAAATGATCATGTAAAATCAGAAAAATTCTCAATAAAATCTGAAATTTAACTAATTCTCCCTCAAACCACAAAATCTTCCATAAAATAAAATATTTAGCCACTACAAACCGCTAATTGACCATGATTAGGAACAAAAGTAAGTTTCCAAGCAAAATACCTTAACCCCTCAAGAAAGGTAGTAGCTTAGTGGTTTTTCTTCCAAAACAACTCCACCAAGACCTTCAAACTCCCTTAGCAAGTCACCTTTGTGGACAAATTCAAGATTTAATCGGTTGGGTTGCAAGATCTAAGCAAGAAATGAAAGATGAAGTTGGGGTTTTCTCTCTCTCTTTTCTAGCTAAGGAAGTCAGCCAAGAGGAAGAAAGAAATGAAGAAATTTGTCCAATTTTTTCCAATATAAAGATCAAAAAGTCTTGGTCAAAAGTCAAGGTCCAATGGTTATGTGACAAATGGTCCTCTATGGTATTATTATCCTTTTGTCTCTCCAAGATTAAACCATCTAAGTAACCTCTAATTATCTCTTAACACCTAGTATATTAATCCTGGTATACAAAACATAACCTAATCGGTCGAATTTATCGCACTTAACGCCACTAGCGGGTCCCACGTCCGATATACACTCTTTATTTCTTATGAACTAACTTATACTAGAACAAGGATTGGAAAACTATATTCACTTATCAAAGTCTCTGGAAAATTTGGATAATAAAATAAAGTAAGAAAATGCACGCGGGAAAAAAAATAAATAAAGAAAATTTTCCTTTTCTTTTCCTTCGGGCGTCACAAACTCCCCCCCTTAAAAGAATGCCGTCCTCGACATTCCAACTCATACTAATCAAGTCAAGATATCCTTCACAAGTCAAACAAGCATTTCCAAGCAAGCACGGAGTTTTACTCTAATCCCACTTGTCCGATTTTCATTCTTACAAGAAATCACTGATATGTCAAACCAGACCCACAGTCCGGCATCCTAAAATTTAAGCCTAGGATACACTACAGAGATCTGAAGCCTAAGCTCTGATACCAACTGTGACAGCCCCACCTCCCCCTAAGGTGAGCCAAAGGGTTCGGCGGACCGCCTGCCCAGCTCTCGCCGGGACTCAGTCGTTCACTAAACTCCTCAATTAAATTACAAGATATATCTCAAATTTACATCAAATTCTCCAAGAATTACATATCACACACGCAGCGGAAATTAATTCCCAAGCGTGGAACGTACACGTACGTCCATTCAAGTCCAAACATTCATACAAACCCAACTATTACACAAGAGAAACCTAAAACTCAAACTATACAGGAGATAATCCATTCAACCACATGAATAAGTACTACAAGCACTTCCTTCGCCTCGAGCCCTGTGGAGAGGAATAAAATAGTTTTGGGGTGAGCTAACGCTCAGCGAATAACCAGTAAAATCAGTAATCAAATTTATTTCACAATAATGCATTTCGATGATGTCATGATTCCGAGATCAAATGTACGTATTTTTGCTCTGGTGAGCCAGTGAAATCATTGCACTAAAACATCCAACGCTCAAATAGATCATTTAACGTTGAACAGTAAGAGGGAGCCCCTTTTTGAGCTCCAGACGAACATAAACAAGTGGTGGAGACGTTGGTGTTCAGCACAAGACTCCCCAAGAACTCATTGAAGCCAAAACATGCCATGAACTCCCATGCAAGCACGCATGATATGCAATTGAATAAAGAATTCAGGAAACAGTTCATAAGTGGTTTTGGAAAAAGTTTAGGGTCACTCACCAACCACGGCTCATAATCCTCATCCATCATAGACAGTTTCCTCGATCAAGTCCATGGCCTTCAACTCAAACTCAAAGCAATCAAATGCTTTCAAAGATCGGACAGCATTTACCCTTATTTCCTTACTTTTCCATCCTACAAGCAACACCCATTTCATCTCAAATTAACCACATACACATCATTAACTATCAAATACACCTTTCGGCACAATATCCATAACTGAAGCTACACTTATCGGATTAGAATTAATCTTATGGCGTTTCGAAGCCAAGACATAACCCTACATTTATTATGAAGAGCTCGAAAGCCAAATCATGCATTTGCATGGTCAAAAATGGAAATTTCCACGAAAACAGAAATCTGGGAGCCAAACAGGGCTCATGGGCAGGCAAGGGTATTTCGGTCATTTGACATGGTACAGAGCTCCGACCGGGCTGAAATTTTACAGGTAGCTAGCTAACTCAATTACCAACAATTTTCATGTTTTGGGAAAATACTGATTCGCTCTGTAACATGCCCAAATAAATCCGGTCAGAACAGGCAAATTTGAAACCCTAAACCTGGAATTTCCGCACAAAACTGAAATTTTCCGCATCCAACTACAACTAACATATAAAAGCCTCATTTTACACCATATCAAACCATTATTCATGGCCAACCACAAATGATCATGTAAAATCAGAAAAATTCTCAATAAAATCTGCAATTTAACTAATTCTTGTCGCGCCCCACTTTTTGAATGATGATGTGTGGTGTGTGTGAGTGTGTGTGATATATATGTGAACGTGTGCGGAATGAAAAGTAAAAGGCCATGGGACTTAGAATGCGACGATTTGGCCAAGTGAAGTTCAAAAGGGTTTTTTTGTATCAAAAAATGGAGTCGCCACTTGGTATAGAGTTAGGGTGTACCAAGTCACCCAAAAATGATTTTTGTTTTTGAATAAAAAAGTAAATAAACCCTTTTTGAGAACTTTTGGGTCTACGTAACCAAAAGAGGGATCGGGGGTCACATTTGACGAAGGGGAAGGCAAGGATAAAAATTCAAGGCACCCCTTCGACCTAGCCAAGGCTAGTTGCGTGACTTAAACCAATTTTTCCCTAATTTTTCTACCCAAGGTATGTATCGCGTGTTGGATATGTCTATATGAATGCAAAACCCTAGACCTAGGGGTATGGGGGGAAATTTCTCTTCAAAGGTTGAGTGGTGCCAATCACATTAGTTGTGAAGCCCAATAATGATCCTTTTGGAGAGGTCACACCTAAACCTAAATGACGTAAAAAATGAGTGGAATGCATGCCATGTGAAAGTGTGAGTTTGTGTGAAGTGGGAAGATTGATAAAATACGATACAAGTGGAGGTGTGCAAATGTCTTTGAATGCAAATATATATACTCCAAGTGCAAGTGGGCAAAAAATGCATGTATGCAATTTAAAGAAAAGTGCGAAAGTGTCGGTGTGCAAATGAAGATGAAAGTACTCGTGTGCGAGTGAAGATAAGAGTGTTCGTGTGCAAGTGAAGATAAAAAAAGTGTTCGTGTGCAAGTGAAAGTGATAAAAGGGTGCATGTGTGCAAATGAGACAAAAGTGAAAGTGTAATGATAGAGTGGATTGAGAATGCATGAGCTTAGGGAATTTATGCATATTGGGTACGGGGAGACCTAAATCGTGACTCAATTTGCCCTTTGATAGAGGGAATACAAGCGTGCTAAGGCTTAGAAAAAGCCACACTCGTCTATATCCCATATTTAAGGGGACTCTTCAGGCAAATGTACCCTAACTAGCATGAGATGCAAAGAATCCTAAAATGAGGGAAAAGGGGCTCGAGGAGCATGCCAAATGATAAAACTAAGAAAAATGCATGACATGTAGTGAACATGCAAATATGCACTAACAAAAAGGGATGGCCTAATGAGCCACAACTAGCATTGGACTAGTGTGGTGACGTACATTCATCCATTCCATTCATTCATGGTTATGAAAGCAAGTAGACATGCCAAAACGCTCGTAAACACGTAGCACGTAGCACTTAGCATGCTCGACTAGATGCAAGAGCCTACTAAAGCAATTAAACATGTAGCAACAAAAACAAGCAACCAAGGGGAAGGGGAAATGGACCAGATGCTCTACGAGCCCTAGCTATTACAAGCCAAGAGGTGTACACATACCCCATGAAAACATAAAGGGAAAGGGTGAATGGACCAGATGCTCTCCGAGCCCTATCTATTACAAGCCAAGAGGTGTACACATACCCCATGAAAGCATAAAGGGGAAGGGGAAATGGACCAGATGCTCTCCGAGCCCTATCTATTACAAGCCAAGAGGTGTACACATACCCCATAAAACTTAAATAAAAGTAAAAACAAGCAAATGCAGGCAAGGAGGTAAGGAAAGCGGAGTAGGCATGCATATTCACATAACACGTAGGAGCACGTAAGGCTAAATGTAGTGCAAATGAGGGATAGAGTGTACCTCCCTTGAATTGACGCCCCAATGAAGTGGAATTATTCAATTACCCTCCAAAATAATAAAAAGGTCAAGGCACCACTTTATTTAAGAAAAATTAAAAGAAATGGGCAAAACAAGGCTCACCTAGTCATAAGGTCCCTAAAGTCATAACTTAAGTGCAATTTAAACTAGGCATGGTAATTAATTAAAACAAACAAACAATGAAGTGGCACAATTTAAAATTAACAAGGACCAAAATGATGAAATTCTCTAATTGATTGGGTCATAGTGAAATAAGGAGAGACTTGGGGGGTTAAAGTCCAATTTTAGAATTTATTTCATGTATGCATACGTAAAGAACTTAAAATTCTGCAACTAAAAGGAATGAATTCTGCTGACTTTTTGTCCCAAGCTTGCGGCAATGTCCAGATGCAATTCTATCCGTTTACCATGGAAACAAAATTATCAACTAAACCCACAACTTCATGGTGGGATTGAAACAAACAAAATTGGAGCTGACCAGCAAAAGAAAAACTAACAGCAAAAGAAAGAAAAAGAAAAAATGCAGCAAAACCTTCGACAATCAAGAACAGGCGCACACTACTGCCTTTTCCTTTCAAGTAAAGATTCCAGATTTAATCCAGAACTATTCATCTAGACTTCAACTTAAATTGAGCAACGAAACTACATGATGATCACAATCCAATGGCCAGAAATTTGGAAAGATCTTATGCAAAAATACTGGAAAAATATGCAAAAATCTGAAGAACAAAACTGCTGCAACTTTCTTTGTTCATTCAAGACAAATTTCATGCAAACAGGTTCACTGAATACCAGGATTTTAACTCTCAGCTATCAACTAAAACAATAGCTAGACTTTGTTGCAGGTCCAAAGCAAAGAATCTAAGCAAACCGTCAGGGATTAAAAGGAACTAATCAACAAAAGAATGGAAAAAGTGCAGCAGAAATTTTTCTTTGCAACTTGCTGTGCTTCATTACCGAAACATTACCAGCCAAACCTCAACTTTTGAATCAAATGATCATAAGACATTCCCCAAATCATCAACCAAGCCAAATAAGACACTCATTGCAAGATCAAATAAGAAAATTCAGGTTGATGACTGCTAAAAACACAAAGGGGCGGCAGAAAATTTATAACAGCCCAAACAAAAATGCAGCAAAACTCTTCTCCATTCTCTGTGATCTTACAACTTCATTAGCCATTCAGTGAGCTTACATTAGATTCCAGAATCATCATAAAACGTTAGCTTAGACATGCAAACCAAGAACTCTAACAAATCCAGATTACATCAATAAGGACCAAAGATATAGCCTTTCCAACAAGATTATCAAGCATCTGCTTGGCTCTTCAACTCACGGACAAGATGGGCAAGCCTTTTGAACCGAATAAATGAGAGGAGGGAATGGGAAACAAAAAGGGACCGGTCATGAACAATTAAGTGACGTTCATTTCTAGCTAAAATGCAAATTTTTAGATGTCTTAAAAGAACACAAACAGCATGCGATTGATGCAAGACCCATAACAGAGCAAGAACTCAGATTTCATATGAAATGACAATAGACAAACAAAAGGGTGAAGGTTACCTATTCACTGCCGTTGGAGTTGAAGCTTCATCCTGGGTTCGACGACAATAGGGAAACAGCTTCTGATGAGGAAATCTACTGGGGATGTTCAGCCTTCTCCTTGTTTTCTTTTGAATCGATCAGTTCCTCCTTTTCTCCCGTCCTTGCTTGATTTTCTTCAGCCTTCAATGCTTTCGTAAGCCACAAAGTCTAACCAGCCGCCCCTTCGTCATTTGATTTCTTCCTTTGTTTCCCTCCTGTCACTCCACTCTCGGACTTCCCTCTGTTTTCCTTTCTTTTCTGGTTCCTCTCCGTCAGAACCCCCTCTTGCCCGAAGCCTTTCTCTGTTTTCTGTTGTCACCCTCTCAATCTTTCTCCCCTCCTCCCTTGCGGCTGTTACCCTCTTTTCCCTTTATACCTGGACTTTCCAACCCTAAAACAACTCAGCATATTTCCATATTTGCAGCCAAAGGAGCCGTCTCAACCTTTTTTTGCAAGCTGCAACAAAACGCAGCTTCATGCCGCGTTTCTGTGTTTTTTTTTTTTTTTTTTTTTTAAACTATTAATACAAAAATTAATAAAATATAAATAATAATAATAACAAAATAACAGAATTGAACACAATTTAAAATAACTAAAAAAAGTGGCCATTTTCAATTTTTCACATTTTTCTTTTCCATTGTTTTTTTCTTTTCTTTTCCCTAAATAAACCAAACAAAAATAAAAATAAATTAAGTAGAAATGACTAAAATAGATAAACAAAAACAAAATTGCTATTTTTCCCTTTTCCTTTTTTCCTTTTTCATTCATTTTTCCTTTTTCTTTTTTTTCCCTTTTTTTTCTTTTCAAGAAATTCTATGCTAAAAACTTAAAAATAAAAATAAAACTATAAACTAAAAACTAAAAATCGAATAAAACTAACACGACAAATAAAAAAACTAAAAATAAATAGTAAATGAAATTACACCAAAAATTTGGTGTCTACAGTTTGCCCCTCTTTGTCTGAGTTTTGAAAAAACTTGAGACAAAAAAGTAGACACCAAATACTTACCTGCATTATTCGGCTGCAAAATGATTCCAACGAACAAGAATTCTAAAAACGGGACTGACCCGAACATGAATGTAAAAATGGGATAGACCCGAACAGAAATTTAAATTTGGGATAGACCCACGGGATAGACCCGGACAGAAATGTAAAATTAGATGAATTGAAGTGAGATGGAGTGTTGGTGGGATGAAAACACGCACATTAGTGAGATAGGCTCGATGCTAACAGCGGTAGGATGAAAACGCGCACGTTAGTGAGATAGACTCGATGCTAACGGCGGTAGAATGAAACACGCACGTTAGTGAGATAGACTCGATGCTAACGGCGGTAGGGCGGAAGCGCACACGTTAGTGAGATAGACTCGATGCTAACGGTGGCAGAATAAAAACACACACGTTAGTGAGATAAACTCGATGCTAACGGTGGTGGAATGAAACGCACACGCTAGTGAGATAGACTCGATGCTAACGGTGGTTGGATGAAAACGCACACGTTAGTGAGATTGACTCGATGCTAACGGTGGAATAGAAACGCACACGTTAGTGAGATAGACTCGATGCTAACGGTGGTAGGGTGAAAACGCACACGTTAGTGAGATAGACTCGATGCTAACGGTGGAATAGAAACGCACACGTTAGTGAGATAGACTCGATGCTAACGGTGGTAGGGTGAAAACGCACACGTTAGTGAGATAGACTCGATGCTAACGGTGGAATAGAAACGCACACGTTAGTGAGATAGACTCGATGCTAACGGTGGTAGGGTGAAAACGCACACGTTAGTGAGATAGACTCGATGCTAACGGTGGAATAGAAACGCACACGTTAGTGAGATAGACTCGATGCTAACGGTGGAATAGAAACGCACGCGTTAGTGAGATAGACTCGATGCTAACGGTGGAATAGAAACGCACACGTTAGTGAGATAGACTCGATGCTAACGGTGGTTGAATTAAAACCAATCCCAACATGACTTTTATGAAGTTGGCGGCACAAGATCCAGGCCCAACGTGACATTTGCGAGGTTGGCGGCACGAAGTCCAGGCCCAACGTGATCTTGTGAGGTTGGCGGCACGAAATCCAGGCCCAACGTGATCTTGTGAAGTTGGCGGCACAAAATCCAGGCCCAACGGGATCTAGTGAAGTTGGCGGCACGAAGTCCAGGCCCAACGTGATGATGTTGGCGGCACGAAATCCAGGCCCAACGTGATGATGTTGGCGGCACGAAATCCAGGCCCAACGGGATCTAGTGAAGTTGGCGGCACGAAATCCAGGCCCAACGTGCTTTTTGTGAACAAGAAATTGAATTTGATTTGTCAAGAAGCAAGAAATTAAACTTGAGTTTTTGATTTTTGACCTTTCTGATTTTTCGAGAGAATCTTTTTCCCAAAAATAATTTGTCCTCAGTGTAGGGCCCTTTTCCCTTCTTTCTTCTCTTTCTTCGGCATCGGCCTTCCACATCGCCAGATGCTTTTCGTCGACTTCAACTGTGAATACCTGCACAGGGGGCTTACATGCACTCAAATTTTCAAGAAAAAAGGCAGCGTGATTGATTTGAAAGTCTTGCTTGACTCTTTGATGAAATCCTCAAATGGACTATAAAAAACTTGCCCCAGTGTGGGCTTATTTTGTGAAATCTTGGAAATAAAAATTTTGCCCCAGTATGGGCCCATTTGATGCAAAAAATCGGTTTGGATGTCTCTCCATTTATTTGAAAGTAAGAAACTGTGTTTTCTGTATAATGTGAAGAAAATTGAACGTCTTGCTTAACTCATACAGAAAATTTCATGATGAATTTCGCAAAATAATGCCAAATTACAAAGGTTTCTTCCCCACTTTTGCATCAATGCTTTGGGTAACGGGTCACCATTCCTTGTTGGCTCATTTTTCAGGACCAATCAAGTGATTTTATTTTTGAAATGGCTAAGGAAATGGGAGGTCAGAATCTGCATCATTTTTTTTTTTTTTTTTTTTTTGCCCCAATTGTATGTAATCCATTCAATGTCACATCTTAATGAAAGCAAAGAGTTTGTCACCCTTATTTCTTAAGAAAACTTAGTCAACGTATAAGCTTCATGGGCTTGCAAAATTTTGGGTAGAAATGATAGCTAAACATGTGAAATCTGGTTATACCCTTATGATCATGAGTGATCGATGGATTTTTATGAGCATAATCCTCACTCTGGATTGTCACGAAGGAATAAGTCAACGATGGACTTTATTAGCTTGTAATTTGGCTTGAAAACGATAGCTAAAGAAATAATTTTCAAAGGACATTGCACCGAAGATCGCATTTTCAACATTGCCCTCATCTGGACTCCAAATTCTTGGACTTTTTTTTTTATCATCACCCAACAGCATCGAATCTTTTTGCATCTTTCTTTTGCATTCATTCCGCTCGTTTCTCTTTTCTTTTTCCCTCTTTTCCAAAAAGACCCTCGCGGGCTTTCACATGAAGAGCAGTGTCAACCTCACACGTAATCAATTCAGAAATACAGCTAAAATTTTCGACATCAGAGATTTCCTTGACAAGGCCAGTGCAAAGAACAGAAGTCAGGACTTTCGGCTTTGTAATGGGGTCAGGTGGGGTGCTTAAAAAAGTTAAGGCTTGAAGGCAGATTTCAAGAGTGGTTTTAAGTAATCTGAGACCGCATTGTTGTGCCAACCCTACTTTAGGGTTAACTTCAGAATTTGCTCCAGTTTATGCTCACTTGAGGCTTTTTCTCTTTCATTTTCTTTCTTCTTTTTTTTTCTTTGATTTTTCGGCCTTCGGCCATTCCTTGAAATTTGCCCCAGTTTATTTTTGAACTGAGGTTCTTTTTTCTTCCTTTGCCTTTTGATTTTGTGGCTTTTCACTTTTTCCACCTCTTGAAATTTTCCTTTTTCAACCCAACTTACCCCAGTGTGGGGTTTGCGATTCTCAGGGTTTGCCAAACGAAGTATTTTATTCTGAAGGCTCAAAAGGGATAACTAGAGATAGAATGCTTGATTGGAAAAGAAGAGGGCCTGACTTTTATTCCATTCCTTACAATAACTCTGAAAGGAAACATTCATTATTGACGAAATTTCTCGCATGTATTTGAATTAATTGACTGAGGAAGACGCCTGTGAAGCATAGATGATCCACCAGATGAAATTCTTCCTTTTTTTTTTTTTTTCAACATTGGAACCCAAGTGGAATCAAATTTCCAATTTGCGGTTCTCTCCCTTTTAGCCTTAGCATTTTGGCTTTTCTCTCTCTTTTGGAAAATTCTCCAATCTTCTTCCCCAGTGTGGGGGGCGATCATAAGTGCTTTGAAAAGAACCAGTAATTTTGGCTCAAATGAGGATGCAAGGGATAAAGCAGTGTTTAAATGGTAGAAACGATGGCCAAAGCATCATTCTTACGTTTCATGACAAACCAAAGTAAAGAAATGCTCATTGAGAATCCATTCCCCCTTTTGATATTCGAAAAATTTTCCCATGTAGGGTTGTGATCATCAAGGCGCTTATTTGAAACGAAGTTATTCTTTTAAAGGCTCAAACGGGAGAGCAAATGATAAAATCTGTATGGGTAGAGAAACGAATGCTCAAAGTATCATTCCAAATTTTCAAAACAAATAAGAATAATGCACCCTTTCGCTTTCACTTAGATGTGATTTGAGTCTAATTAGACACTATGGACATCTTTCCAAGTAAAGGTTGCCCCAATGGGGTCAATAGAAGTGGCAAAACATGAATTGTTCAGCGAAGGAGAAAAGGTATCTCATTGGGCCTTTTGAAGGACCTCTCTTATTTTTGAGCACTTTTATTGTACAGCTCGGATCACCAACCTGGTATGCATGAAGATTTTAGAGAGTATACACTTGTGAATCCTCAGACTGAGGTTGGAAAAAATCTCAATTTGGTTTTATTTCTCAAAATTCATCATGAACTCTCCAATGAGTAAGAATAAAGAATGAAATGTACATGAATATAAAAAACAATAATTGTCCAAAAATTTTTGTTGTTGAAAAAATTTGAAACAAAATTTCTCGTTCAATTATGATACAAATGAGAAGAAAAAACTTCTAAAGAGCCCCACATATATACTCTTTTTGTCTCCCTTCCTTTTAGAGCAAAAATGTATTAACACATCAAATAAACAGAATTTTCCTTTGAAAAACAATTATAAAGCCTCTCAGAGATTTTGGCCTAGAGCCTTCAGATGGATCTTTCATGTCCCCGTGGCAAGATCTACCCAAGAATCAAATAATACTTGTAACCTTCAAACTTTATTGGACCAAAATTATCATCAGATATAGAAGAATGTTTTCGCCTTATTGAAACATTTTATGAATGCAGGGGAGGGGAAAACAAAAGAAAAATACCCCGAGTTAGTAGGCAAAACTGCAAAATCGGTATGCATGTCCTATGGGGGAGCCCTTTTATGCCAAGGGTAGGCCTAGCATGAAAATGCAATCCTCTAGGGTAAGCACTATACCATACCTGACGGATCTGATCAACTCATTGAGTGAAAAATAATTTGAAAAATTTGGCCATTGGAGTGACGAGAGATTTGTCAAAATGAGGACAACGTCCGAATAGATTGATCACCTTTGATTTGCAAAACGCATGGGTTTGACCTTGACGAACTCCTATCAAAGAGATTGGAATTCGTTGATAAAATTTCTCAGTGAATTACGGGTCAAAACCCTAATTGATCAAGTGATTGGATGCAATGGACGGTTTTCTTCAAAATTGACTAGATTTCCCAATTTGGAATTTGACAATGAAACCCTAATAGGGCAAATGGGTTGACAATTTATTTAAAATCGACCGAATTACCCTAAAAAGGGAAACAGGTCAAATGAATTGAATGAAATTTATCCAAAATTAATCAGATCACCCTAAAAAGGGTAAATTGATCAAATAGATTGAATGAAACTTGATTTATTCAAAATCGGCTCGGTTGCCCTAAAAATGGGTAAATTGGTCAAATGAATGAAATTGAATTAGGGATTTATTCAAAAATCGGCCGAACGTCCCTAAAAAGGGTAAATTGGTCAAAAGACCCTAAAAAGGGTAATTTGGTCAATTGAATTGATAATTTATTCAAAAGCGACCGAATGACCCTAAAAGGGTAAATTGGTCAAAAGACCCTAAAAAGGGTAAATTGGTCAAATGAATTGACGATTTATTCAAAATTGACCGAATGACCCTAAAAGGGTAAATTGGTCAAATGATTTGATGATTTATTCAAAATCGACCGAATGACCCTAAAAAGGGTAAATTGGTCAAATGAATTGATGATTTATTGAAAAATCGACCGGATGACCCTAAAAAGGGTAAATTGGTCAAATGAATTGGATGAAATGAAGTTATTGAAAAAAATGGATTGGATAAGATGGATGATTTGTTCAAAAATCGATTGAATTATTCGTCCACTGGGTGGTTTCAAGAAATCATTACAATGCCTTGGTCTATGAGCCTCTAAAATCAAAATTTGGCCTCTATATTTATCGTCTCAACAATGAGGAATCATTTGTGAATTTTCTTCGAATTAATGTCCTTTTACGCAAGGGAATTTTACCAATTTTGAGAAAATGGCCAAAAAGTGATTATTAGATGCTCATATTCCAAAAATCACTCTATGAAAATGATCGGATCCTACCTTACCTTGTGCACAACCCCTTCGGATGGTACGAGAAAGGTAAACGTGCAAGTCTCATTTGGATTATATATCCGAGACATGGGGTGGTTTATTCCTAACACGGGATCCCCTAAATGGCATTCCCTTTCTAGGGTTTATGCATGATGCCAGTTTATTAAAACAGTAAAACATGTAATTTGAAATGAAATCATGACCTAAAAGGACCTTTTATACGCCAAGGTAGGCTTAGAATGCCATGCAATTATTAATCTATGAATGCAATATACCAAAATCTTTAAACGTGCAATAACCTATCTACGAGGGTAGGTTCTAAAAGAAGGTCATGCCAGACCTCTTATTTGCTAGGGTTTGTGAATGCGATGGGGACACAAAACCAAGAAAAGTTAGCTCAGCCAAATAAATACACATAGCACATTGGAGCACCGAAATCAATACAAAGAAATAAAGCAATAAAAGAGAAAGAGGGGTTGGATCCCTCCCCTCGTGAATCGTGTCCCTATTAGGGTAAGGTCGACTCTACCCTAGGCAACTCTAATATGGATGCATGAGGTTGGGGTTCGCTAATGCATCTAGACTCGACAAGCTCAGGTCCCCAAGCCTTCAGACTTGGAAAACAAGGGTCATCACTCCCAAGGTTCCTTGTCGGTGGCTCGAGCGATTCCCCAGACATTGCTACGCACACGTCGTGTCACGGCCACATGTCTGAGTGAATCTATCACACATCCTCAATCTTCGACTAAAAGCTAAAGGCTATTAACCCAAAGCTTAAAGCGGAAGATTAAGTGACCCCTCGGATCGTGCTACGCACACGTCGTGTCACGATCACACGTCCAAGTGGGTCGCCTAAAAATCCTAACAGGGCGGAGTGGCGTGACAAGCCACTAAAAGAAAAATAAAGGAGGGTGAAAAATTAAAGCGTATGCACGTATGCTAGTGCTCGTTTGGAGGGGAGGGATCAAGAACCAACGCGAGGCTCTAGGATATGTCCCCCCACCCAAATGCAATGCAAGCGCGAGACAACAAGTAAACATTCATTCAAACATACATTCGTGTGTCGAGGGATTGGTTTGATTATGTGCATAAGACAAAAGGTCCTAAAAATGAAAAATGCAATCCTAATATCCAAATGCTATGCATAAAAAGGGTAGAAAAAGGAAACAAATGGTTAAGTCAAAGTGCTTGGACCCACTTAGGAAATCCCCAGTGGAGTCGCCAACTGTCGCGCCCCACTTTTTGAATGATGATGTGTGGTGTGTGTGAGTGTGTGTGATATACATGTGAACGTGTGCGGAATGAAAAGTAAAAGGCCATGGGACTTAGAATGCGACGATTTGGCCAAGTGAAGTTCAAAAGGGTTTTTTTGTATCAAAAAATGGAGTCGCCACTTGGTATAGAGTTAGGGTGTACCAAGTCACCCAAAAATGATTTTTGTTTTTGAATAAAAAAGTAAATAAACCCTTTTTGAGAACTTTTGGGTCTACGTAACCAAAAGAGGGATCGGGGGTCACATTTGACGAAGGGGAAGGCAAGGATAAAAATTCAAGGCACCCCTTCGACCTAGCCAAGGCTAGTTGCGTGACTTAAACCAATTTTTCCCTAATTTTTCTACCCAAGGTATGTATCGCGTGTTGGATATGTCTATATGAATGCAAAACCCTAGACCTAGGGGTATGGGGGGAAATTTCTCTTCAAAGGTTGAGTGGTGCCAATCACATTAGTTGTGAAGCCCAATAATGATCCTTTTGGAGAGGTCACACCTAAACCTAAATGACGTAAAAAATGAGTGGAATGCATGCCATGTGAAAGTGTGAGTTTGTGTGAAGTGGGAAGATTGATAAAATACGATACAAGTGGAGGTGTGCAAATGTCTTTGAATGCAAATATATATACTCCAAGTGCAAGTGGGCAAAAAATGCATGTATGCAATTTAAAGAAAAGTGCGAAAGTGTCGGTGTGCAAATGAAGATGAAAGTACTCGTGTGCGAGTGAAGATAAGAGTGTTCGTGTGCAAGTGAAGATAAAAAAAGTGTTCGTGTGCAAGTGAAAGTGATAAAAGGGTGCATGTGTGCAAATGAGACAAAAGTGAAAGTGTAATGATAGAGTGGATTGAGAATGCATGAGCTTAGGGAATTTATGCATATTGGGTACGGGGAGACCTAAATCGTGACTCAATTTGCCCTTTGATAGAGGGAATACAAGCGTGCTAAGGCTTAGAAAAAGCCACACTCGTCTATATCCCATATTTAAGGGGACTCTTCAGGCAAATGTACCCTAACTAGCATGAGATGCAAAGAATCCTAAAATGAGGGAAAAGGGGCTCGAGGAGCATGCCAAATGATAAAACTAAGAAAAATGCATGACATGTAGTGAACATGCAAATATGCACTAACAAAAAGGGATGGCCTAATGAGCCACAACTAGCATTGGACTAGTGTGGTGACGTACATTCATCCATTCCATTCATTCATGGTTATGAAAGCAAGTAGACATGCCAAAACGCTCGTAAACACGTAGCACGTAGCACTTAGCATGCTCGACTAGATGCAAGAGCCTACTAAAGCAATTAAACATGTAGCAACAAAAACAAGCAACCAAGGGGAAGGGGAAATGGACCAGATGCTCTACGAGCCCTAGCTATTACAAGCCAAGAGGTGTACACATACCCCATGAAAACATAAAGGGAAAGGGTGAATGGACCAGATGCTCTCCGAGCCCTATCTATTACAAGCCAAGAGGTGTACACATACCCCATGAAAGCATAAAGGGGAAGGGAAAATGGACCAGATGCTCTCCGAGCCCTATCTATTACAAGCCAAGAGGTGTACACATACCCCATAAAACTTAAATAAAAGTAAAAACAAGCAAATGCAGGCAAGGAGGTAAGGAAAGCGGAGTAGGCATGCATATTCACATAACACGTAGGAGCACGTAAGGCTAAATGTAGTGCAAATGAGGGATAGAGTGTACCTCCCTTGAATTGACGCCCCAATGAAGTGGAATTATTCAATTACCCTCCAAAATAATAAAAAGGTCAAGGCACCACTTTATTTAAGAAAAATTAAAAGAAATGGGCAAAACAAGGCTCACCTAGTCATAAGGTCCCTAAAGTCATAACTTAAGTGCAATTTAAACTAGGCATGGTAATTAATTAAAACAAACAAACAATGAAGTGGCACAATTTAAAATTAACAAGGACCAAAATGATGAAATTCTCTAATTGATTGGGTCATAGTGAAATAAGGAGAGACTTGGGGGGTTAAAGTCCAATTTTAGAATTTATTTCATGCATGCATACGTAAAGAACTTAAAATTCTGCAACTAAAAGGAATGAATTCTGCTGACTTTTTGTCCCAAGCTTGCGGCAATGTCCAGATGCAATTCTATCCGTTTACCATGGAAACAAAATTATCAACTAAACCCACAACTTCATGGTGGGATTGAAACAAACAAAATTGGAGCTGACCAGCAAAAGAAAAACTAACAGCAAAAGAAAGAAAAAGAAAAAATGCAGCAAAACCTTCGACAATCAAGAACAGGCGCACACTACTGCCTTTTCCTTTCAAGTAAAGATTCCAGATTTAATCCAGAACTATTCATCTAGACTTCAACTTAAATTGAGCAACGAAACTACATGATGATCACAATCCAATGGCCAGAAATTTGGAAAGATCTTATGCAAAAATACTGGAAAAATATGCAAAAATCTGAAGAACAAAACTGCTGCAACTTTCTTTGTTCATTCAAGACAAATTTCATGCAAACAGGTTCACTGAATACCAGGATTTTAACTCTCAGCTATCAACTAAAACAATAGCTAGACTTTGTTGCAGGTCCAAAGCAAAGAATCTAAGCAAACCGTCAGGGATTAAAAGGAACTAATCAACAAAAGAATGGAAAAAGTGCAGCAGAAATTTTTCTTTGCAACTTGCTGTGCTTCATTACCGAAACATTACCAGCCAAACCTCAACTTTTGAATCAAATGATCATAAGACATTCCCCAAATCATCAACCAAGCCAAATAAGACACTCATTGCAAGATCAAATAAGAAAATTCAGGTTGATGACTGCTAAAAACACAAAGGGGCGGCAGAAAATTTATAACAGCCCAAACAAAAATGCAGCAAAACTCTTCTCCATTCTCTGTGATCTTACAACTTCATTAGCCATTCAGTGAGCTTACATTAGATTCCAGAATCATCATAAAACGTTAGCTTAGACATGCAAACCAAGAACTCTAACAAATCCAGATTACATCAATAAGGACCAAAGATATAGCCTTTCCAACAAGATTATCAAGCATCTGCTTGGCTCTTCAACTCACGGACAAGATGGGCAAGCCTTTTGAACCGAATAAATGAGAGGAGGGAATGGGAAACAAAAAGGGACCGGTCATGAACACTTAAGTGACGTTCATTTCTAGCTAAAATGCAAATTTTTAGATGTCTTAAAAGAACACAAACAGCATGCGATTGATGCAAGACCCATAACAGAGCAAGAACTCAGATTTCATATGAAATGACAATAGACAAACAAAAGGGTGAAGGTTACCTATTCACTGCCGTTGGAGTTGAAGCTTCATCCTGGGTTCGACGACAATAGGGAAACAGCTTCTGATGAGGAAATCTACTGGGGATGTTCAGCCTTCTCCTTGTTTTCTTTTGAATCGATCAGTTCCTCCTTTTCTCCCGTCCTTGCTTGATTTTCTTCAGCCTTCAATGCTTTCGTAAGCCACAAAGTCTAACCAGCCGCCCCTTCGTCATTTGATTTCTTCCTTTGTTTCCCTCCTGTCACTCCACTCTCGGACTTCCCTCTGTTTTCCTTTCTTTTCTGGTTCCTCTCCGTCAGAACCCCCTCTTGCCCGAAGCCTTTCTCTGTTTTCTGTTGTCACCCTCTCAATCTTTCTCCCCTCCTCCCTTGCGGCTGTTACCCTCTTTTCCCTTTATACCTGGACTTTCCAACCATAAAACAACTCAGCATATTTCCATATTTGCAGCCAAAGGAGCCGTCTCAACCTTTTTTTGCAAGCTGCAACAAAACGCAGCTTCATGCCGCGTTTCTGTGTTTTTTTTTTTTTTTTTTTTTTTTAAACTATTAGTACAAAAATTAATAAAATATAAATAATAATAATAACAAAATAACAGAATTGAACACAATTTAAAATAACTAAAAAAAGTGGCCATTTTCAATTTTTCACATTTTTCTTTTCCATTGTTTTTTTCTTTTCTTTTCCCTAAATAAACCAAACAAAAATAAAAGATAAATTAAGTAGAAATGACTAAAATAGATAAACAAAAACAAAATTGCTATTTTTCCCTTTTCCTTTTTTCCTTTTTCATTCATTTTTCCTTTTTCTTTTTTTTTCCCTTTTTTTTCTTTTCAAGAAATTCTATGCTAAAAACTTAAAAATAAAAATAAAACTATAAACTAAAAACTAAAAATCGAATAAAACTAACACGACAAATAAAAAAACTAAAAATAAACAGTAAATGAAATTACACCAAAAATTTGGTGTCTACAATTCTCCCTCAAACCACAAAATCTTCCATAAAATAAAATACTTAGCCACTACAAACCGCTAATTGACCATGATTAGGAACAAAAGTAAGTTTCCAAGCAAAATACCTTAACCCCTCAAGAAAGGTAGTAGCTTAGTGGTTTTTCTTCCAAAACAACTCCACAAAGACCTTCAAACTCCCTTAGCAAGTCACCTTGGTGGACAAATTCAAGATTTAATCGGTTGGTTTGCAAGATCTAAGCAAGAAATGAAAGATGAAGTTGTGGTTTTCTCTCTCTCTTTTCTAGCTAAGGAAGTCAGCCAAGCGGAAGAAAGAAATGAAGAAATTTGTCCAATTTTTTCCAATATAAAGATCAAAAAGTCTTGGTCAAAATTCAACGTCCAATGGTTATGTGACAAATGGTCCTCTACGGTGTTAATCTTATCCTTTTGTCTCTCCAAGATTAACCGTTTAAGTAACCTCTAATTATCTCTTAACACCTAGTATATTAATCCCGGTATACAAAACATAACCTAATCGGTCGAATTTATCGCACTTAACGCCACTAGCGGGTCCCACGTCCGATATACACTCTTTATTTCTTATGAGCTAACTTATACTAGAAAAAGGATTGGAAAACTATATTCACTTATCAAAGTCTCTGGAAAATTTGGATAATAAAATAAAGTAAGAAAATGTGTGAGAACCCGTAATTTGCATTTTCTAGGTTTTCGCATTTTTCATGGCTTGTTTGCTGCACTTTCTGTATCCGAAAAAATTTCTAGATAAATTTTATGAGTAAATATAATTTTCAAATGATTTTGCTAGTATCAAATAGATTTTGAGAAATTAAGAGTGAATACCGGACGTGGGACCCACTAGTGCGAAAAGTTCGAAAAAATTCGGCCAATTGAATTAAGTTTTGGATGCTGGAATTATTTTATCGGGTGTTATGAGATATTTAGAGGTTGTAAATTTGGATTGATGTGAGAGGAAACAAAGTGATAGACTTGCATTAAATTAGGTGACAAGTGTCACCATGTGATTGGGCTACCTTAAGACTTTCTTACCATTGACTTAAATAACCAAAAATGACCCAAATATCTTCCAAAAATCTTCAAGAAGAGCCGGCCCTCTCAAGCTTTCTTTCTCTCTTTCTTATTCCAAGTACAAGGAAGAAAACACTTCAATCTTGCTCCAAATCATCAAAACTAACCATCCAACCTTGAAATTACTCCATAAAACCTCTTCAATTAGAGTTAGTAAGTGGATTTGTGGAGTTGTTTGGAAAGTTAAGGTGGTCAATAGCTCTCTCTCTCTTGTTTTAAAGGTAAGTTGTGTAGAACCACCCTCCTCCTTTAATTGATGCTTAAAGCATGCTTAGTGGTTGTATAAGATGCAAGTTTATGGATTAATTCTTTTTTTTTTTTTTTTTTTTTAATAAAAGGGGAGAACCCCCCAAATTTTATTCAACAGCAACAAAATCATACGACGAAGGAAGCAAACCCTCCCTTCAACACATGCCAGAAAAATAAGAAAATACCTAACAACTAACGTTTCGAATATATGGATAGCCCATTGCATCCAAGTTAATCAACGACCGAGCCCTACTTGGAAGCAGATGATGAGATTGGAAAGTAACAAATGGACTCTCCAAAGATAAAGCCGTTAGGCTGTCTGCCACAGCATTCGCCTCACGATAGATATGTGTAATGGTCCCCTGCACCTTACCTAACAACAACCGAATCTGGCTTAAAATGCTACACAACGGCCACTTACCAATCGATTGACTAGTAACCAGCCGGGCCAACACTAGAGAATCTACTTCTACTAAAATATCTGACAACCCTGTCCCAACACACCACTGTAGACCAGTTAACAACGCTAACCCTTCCGCATGTACCACCTCACATTCCCCAAACTCCTTATAAAAAGCACCAAACATCTTCCCTTCAAAATCCCGTACCACTCCTCCGCCTTTCGCCAACCCATTTGACACACTTGCGTCGGTGTTCAGCTTGACTGCCCCTTGAGGAGGCTTCCTCCAAGATATAGCTTGCGGACAGAAAGATTTATGTGGTTTGAGCTGAAAATACCGTGCAAAGTAGGTATCCGTATCCCCCTCCAACTGAGACCTTTTCAACATACGCGCAGCCCCCAGAGCAACCAACCACCTATTGATGTCTGAAATAACTTTAAAGCAAGCCGAGGGAACATTACCAAACCGAGCGTCATTTCTACTACGCCACAGAAACCATAACACTACAACAGGTATAACACACCGAACATGATCCAAACGCCCACTCCCAGAAGATTGAAACCACACCACTAGCAACGAAGAAACGCATGAGAATGAAGTCCACGGGATACCGCAAGCGCGGAAGAAATGCTTCCAGACAGCACTTGCCAAGTTGCCCTGCACAAAAATATGATGCAAAGACTCCTGTGAATCACCACAACAATCACACTTGGAAGCCAATGAAAACCCTCTAGAACGGAGCTTGTCATCCAACGGCAGAAAACCAGCCAAAATCCTCCAAACAAGGTAAGACATCTTTAACGGCAGCAAAGGACACCAAATTCTGCGCCACACCAAAGACAGGTTACGCCGCTGTCTAATTAAATCCCATGCAGACGACACAGTGAACCTACCATCCGTTGAAGGAGCCCAAACCAATTCATCCTTAAGAGCTGGATCAACACTTGTCTGCAAAATACTATTAACGACCGATCGAGGAAGAACCTGGAGCAAACGTTCAATATTCCACCCTGTAGAGCTATAGAACTCAGCTACCAAACAATGAGGAGGCTCCCCATCACACTGACTACTAAGCGGTTCGTCAAAAAGCCAACGATCGTACCAGAAATCGACAAACCCCTCACCAACACGCCAACGAAAATTGGCTTCAGCAACAGTCCGAACTGAGCAGACCCGCTTCCATATTGC
The DNA here is from genome assembly GCF_036785885.1 of Coffea arabica. Taxonomy (NCBI): domain Eukaryota; kingdom Viridiplantae; phylum Streptophyta; class Magnoliopsida; order Gentianales; family Rubiaceae; genus Coffea; species Coffea arabica. Next base: position 29,632,552 of record NC_092323.1, on the reverse strand, counting down.
CGACCCAACACCAACCTCTGCCGAGGACGGATGTTGATCACCAATGTACTTTCGATGCATGAACCTTGCCCACGTAGAATTCTTTTGACGTATTCTCCACCATAATTTCATTGCAAACGCCTTCTCTACATCCAGCAGTGATCTGAAACCCAAACCCCCTTCTGTGACTGGAAAACATAATTTCTCCCAGGAAGACCAATGAATCCGTCTCCCATCCTTGCCATCCCACAAAAATGCATTAAACAGCCTACCTAGCCTTAGAAAAACCCCCTTCGGTGGTTTAGAAACCTGCAATAAATAAATAGGCATTGAGTTCAACACATGCCGAAGCAATATGATCTTCCCCCCAGCAGACAAGAAGCGGGAACTCCAATGAAGAACCTTTGCTCTAACAGAAGCAAAAACTCCATCAAATAAAATACTCCTACTACGGCCACGAAACAGTGGCACTCCCAAATATCTCACAGGCCAAGATTGCCCTTGAAACCCCGTAGCTTGTTGAATTAAAGTGATGGTATCCGAAGGAATCTTCGACGAACACAGAAACCTACTCTTGGCAAGATTTATTTTTTGGCCAGAAAGAATTTCATACTCTCGCAACAAGGACGACACAGCTTGCAGACAGTCAACCGATGCCCGTGTGAAGATAACCATGTCATCAGCAAACGGAAGAAACGGGACCAGCCCCCCCTTACTCAAAAATCTAAACCTCGGAGTGTTAGCAACCAGCTGCTGAAGTCTCCGTCCAAGGAATTCCGATACAAAAAGGAAAAGAGTAGAAGATAGAGGATCCCCCTGACGTACCCCTCTAGTCGATTTGAAAAAACTCGTGAGCTCCCCATTAACCAATACAGAAAACCACACGTTGGATATTAACCGAAAAACCAGATCTACCACACCTTCCTTAAAGCCAAATTCACGAAACATGTACAAAAGAAACCCCCATTCCACCCTGTCATAGGCCTTGTCCATATCCAATTTCAAAATTACATTAGGATGACGCAATTTCTTGTCCAAATCCAGAATTAATTCCTGAGCGAGGAGGACATTATCCTGTATCCCCCTGCCCGGTATAAATCCAGTCTGAAACTCCAAAATCAACTTAGGAAGGAGTGTATTAATGCGGGTAGACAAAATTTTCGAGATGATCTTCGAACTAACGTTAGATAAGCTTATTGGTCGAAAATCTTTCCACTCACATGCACCCTCCTTCTTAGGCAGTAATGTGATCGTGGTACTTGAAAATCCGCGGGGCATCGAGGCACCAGCGAAGAAATCCTGCACCGCATCCATGAAGTCGTCCTTGATACACTCCCAGCAACTTTGATAAAAACCCCCCTCCAAACCCATCGGGTCCCGCAGCACTCTGAGAGTCCAACGAGCATATAACCGTGTGAACTTCTTCTACCGATGGAGACTTCAGCAACATATCGTTCTCTTCTGGCGTAAGTTTAGGCAGCTCAAGTGACGGCCTGATGCCAGAACCTGCAGCGCGGTCTGCTGTGAACAACGTGGAGAAAAAATCACTTGCTGACAGCTTAATATCCTCTATACTATCAAACCAACTGTCGCCACTTCCCCTGATGCGTGCAATAAAATTACAACTGCGTTTTTGCTTAACTGCTGCGTGGAAAAAAGAGGTATTAGCGTCACCCTCTTTGATCCATTTAATCGCAGCCTTTTGTCTCCAAAATTCACATTCCAATGCTAGCTCCCGAGAATGAAGTGCCCTAGCCTCATGAACTGCCGTCCTAGACACCGTATCCCGATTCTGATCATACAAAATTTCCTTGGCCAATAAATTGTCTGTTGCCTGTTTGACCCTTTGAGAGACATTCCCGAAAACCTCCACATTCCATCGAGATAAAGCTGTTTTAACCACCTGTAACTTATTAAAGAATTTCTGCATTCCCACTCCAGAAACAGACTGAGACCACGCCAACTTGACTGTTTGTTGAAAACTGGAGTGACCGCGCCAGACATTGAGGAACCGGAATGATGATCGCCTTGTCGATGTACTACCCCCCTTGACTAGCAACGGACAATGATCAGACCGCCCCCGTTGAAGATGAGCTACTCTAGTCATCTCAACATCTGCGAGCCTGGCGGCATTAACAACCGCTCGATCCAGCCGCTGCCACATGCGACCATTGGTCCATGTGTAAGCAGACCCATCGAATTGAACTGGAAATAAGCCACTGCGATGTAAAGCTGAGTTGAATTCTTCCAAATCTCGCATATTCGGAGAAGATCCTCCAATCCTTTCCTCCGCACAAGTAATAACGTTGTAGTCTCCTACAGCAATCCACGGTAGAGTAACGGACATGGAAAAATGCTCCAAAGCCTCCCATAGCCTTCTCCTACCAATTCTGTTACACTTCGCGTAGACAGCTGAAATAATAAAAGAAGAGCCAGAAGGGAAAGACAAATAGACATGGACCAATTGATCCGCAGCTTCTACAAAAGAATATCGAACATCTGAATACCAGAATATCCAAATTTTGTTATTCACGAAAGACCTAGCAAAGTCAAACCCCAAAAACAACTGCACACTCCCCAGATGAGAGACATTGGCTAAAGGTTCCAAAAGAATCAGTAACCTAATATTATTTGATCTACAAGTACAACGAATATACCGCAATGACTCCTTGTTCGTTGCACCCCGAATGTTCCACACTATAAACTTAATCGGATTTAACATTATTAGACCGAAGATTATAATGCGCAGATGAATTCATACCTTCTCGTTTCCTGGACTGCCTAGGACGACCCTTGTGTCCTTGAATCAACTTTTGCAGTAATTGAGAATCCGTATCATCCAGACCCCCTCCAACCGGATCATAACAAAGCTTAGATGCTTTGATTCTGCTGGGTAAGCGATCCTGAAAACTTTTCAACTCCACCAAAGAAATCCCTCGCCCCCCTGACCGCCCTTCAGAACTAGACCGCACCAGACGAACACGATCGTGATTCCGCATAGGAGAGAGCGAAGAGGAATGCCGTTCATGGTTCGGCCCTTCAGACACAGTTGCAATTAGCAGCCCACGATTATCCCCGTCAGAAATGAGGATATCATCTGATAACTCCTGAAACGGGGAGGAAGAAACTTGGCGACCTAAGGCAAGCAAATTCTGCGTATCTTCATCAGCCCCCAGAGACGTATTTGAAAGAACAGGAACATGAACAAGTACAGAAGCTTGAGGAAAATTTCCCTGACTAGGATTAGCAGACTGAGATGGCAAGTCAGCAGTAGCCTCCGGTGCCACCGGTGCATCTGGCGCTTGTATCCCCGGAACTTCCACTACCCCAGAACCCGCAACAGGCAGAGAGTCATCAACAGCAGTTACCCCCTTTGGTTGAAAAACTTGTCTGACGTGCGTTTTAGATGATGGACCAGAACGAACCGGCCTCAATTCCGGATGTTTGCGATGACAGATGGCTTCTGTATGGCCAATCAACGAGCAAAACCCACAATAAGAAGGATAATCTTCATATTCAATTTTTTGCCAAAAACCCCACTGATCATCTCCGATCCAAATCCTAGATTTGGGAGGTTGCAATACATCAACCTCCAACAAAATACGGGCAACAGAAGGGCGTTTCAATGAAGCCGTAGCTTCATCCACTTTCAAAGGTCGGCCAAGTAGGGTACCGAGTTTAAGCAGAAATTGCTTTTCGAAAAACGGCAGTGGAAGACCCGGAAAATTGACCCAAACTGGTGCAATGGATGACTCGGCTCCTGGTTTAAAATCAATTGTCCATTTCGACAGAGACATATGAAACTTGCCAACATACCAAAACCGACGACACCAAAGCCTGGTGTAATCTTCCTCCTCTGATGGACGTAAAAGAATGTGCTTGGAATCTAACAAACCTATTGGGCACTCGCCCCTCAACCCCAACGAAACAATAAACTTGCGAATAAGTTCCATGGAAGGGCGGCCTACGGCAAATCTGCCGACCAACGCATTTGAGTAGGGTGCTGCTATCTGCAACATATCTTGATGAGAAATCACCAACGAAGGCTCCCCCTTGTATGTACTAAGAAGGCCAACACCACTTGATGCGGATGACGGAGATTGCGAAAGAACAGATGCAAACGTCTTCGCTGGTCGAACGAAAGGCGGCGCCTCCCCATGCAGGAGAGCTGCCATGAGAACCTAACCCGAACCCTACGTGTGTCTTAGAACCCAGAGAGAAAATTGTCCCAAAAAAAAGGATCAAAATTTAAATATGATTGGATTAATTCTTGATTTGTGGTTGAAATAATGAAGTTTTATTATTTTGGGGAATTTTCTGTTTTAATATAAGCATGATTGTGTGGCTATGTTTGATGATTGGAAATGATGTTTAAGGACTCTATGAGGTGGGAAAAGTGATTAATTGCAACCAATTTCTGTTTTGGACCAAAAATTGAAAAGTGAGGGTTTTGTGATGAACATTCTGTCCGAATTTTTAGGTCCTAGATAGAGGCCGAATTGGCCTTAGCTCAAAACATGAAAGTTGTATAGAATGACATTTTAGAGGTGCCTACAAAATTTTAGGTCAATCGTAGTTGTGTAGAGTGAGAAATGTTGAAATTACTATTGCTGTTCTGGTTTACCCGAAATTGGGATTTGCGACTGTAATTGGTTGTTTTGGCTGGAATTGATTCCGAATTGGTTGTTGAGGTCTTCTGATGAAATTTAGCCCTATTTCTTAGCTTTCAACTGGTTTTAGAATTTCTGGATTTGGACTTGTAGAGTCTGAGTTATGATGTTTCCGCTTAAATACGTTTTGGTGAATCTGTTTTTCGTTGTTGATGAAGTATCTTGTATTTTTGACCTGTTTGTACTCAAAACTGGGCTGAGTGACCTTCTATGATATTGTAAACCTGTCTTTTAGCTTCGAAATGGTGGGTATTGCACCCTAATCCGACAATCGTAGTGTCTTTGGTGCCAAAACCGCAAAATGACGTCAAAAACTGTTTTCTTGGGTTAAAGCTTATTTCCATTTCCAGATTTTCTGGTTTCCTTTAATGCTTATATATTCTTATGGAACCTTATTTTGGTAATACTTGGCCTTGGTTTATGACTTGTAAACGAATCTTATTGTGTTTATTTGAATAGTTTTAAGGCTTATTTTCATTCCGATCATTTCCTAGCAAACTTTTGTACTTGTACTACTTTGAGCCTAGTGAACGGCTTTTGGGAAATGAGATGACTTTTGTGTGAGATGTTGGGACTGATTTGAGGTAATAGTGAAGCCTTAAGGGCTGGAAAAATAAGAAATTTAGGGGAAGTGCTGCCCGATTTTCTAGGCCGTTTGGTTCCTTTAAGTTGGATTTGCCTTTTGGTAGAAATGAAAGGCTTTTGGGTTGTTTGCGCCTAAGTCTTCATGTTACCTTTTTGTTTCCAAGAAAATCATGTTTTTGCACCCTTGCATTAGTATTTATTTGGCAAGGCATACGACGTGTAGTCGGGCCTCACTTGTGCATTCCGTTTGCTCGATTTGGATATGAAACCTTCAATTGGTTTATTTTGATTATTTTAGGGTTTCTTGGCGATTAAGGCCAATCTGAAGTGAAAACTTTTGAAGTTGAGCCGGTGAGTGTACCACTCCCCTCCATTGCTGTTTAACTTGATTTCTGCTCTGCAATCTGTTTAATTTGTTTGAGACGAGGGTGTACTTTATCACACTCGTTCTCTTGTCTGTTCATATGCCAATTTACCATGCAAAATTTGAATCTGTTATCTGTGTCTGCATCTGTTCGGATTTCTATGACCTATGAGCTCAATCCTGTGGCTAAGTTATTCGAGTCGGGCCGGCAAGGGCCTGGACGATTAGATAACGAACCACGGTAGTCTGTTCGGGGATTTTGGGTATTGAGACCCTTGATTCCGGGTATACTCGAGTATTACCATTTCTGTTCGTTTGCGGTGAGCGGGCCCGGTAAAGGGGTGTTTGGTGAACGGGATTCGGTGTAAAGAGGGGTCTACGGACGCGTTGGTTCTATATACGTTGACGGAGAGTCAACCGGTTTGGATCAAGTATTGCGCTGGAAATTTGGCTCCTGAGAGCCACATGTATCATTCTGATTTGAATCATTGGTTACTTTACTTTACATCTGACATGTGTATCTGATTTGTTAAATGTGAAATGCCATGATTTTAATGCTATCTGTTTGGTACCTCATTGAGCGCAAGCTCACCCCTTTCTGTTCCTTTTGTTTTCCTTACAGGAAAATAAACACTTTTGGACTGGATTTGATAAATGGTTTCTGAATTGAGCTAGTTGGGCATGTCTTTTGTATAGCTCATTGATTAAAACCCTAAGTGTACTTTTGGGGCATTTTCTCTTTTGATTTGGCAAACCGTGTATATATATTAACTTTTGAAAACTTTTGTATGTCATTTTGGATTGTAATCGCTAAAGTTCAGATGTGAATGTTTGCTTGCTATTTCGGTTGGGTTCTGACGGGTCGGTTACTATTCATAGCCGACTTCGGTTTCACTTTTAACATTTTGATTTGTTTACCCGCGTTGGTAAGTTCCGAATTTTATTAGCCCGTGCTATATCGAACCGTTAGTCCTGGCGAGAGCTGGGCAGGCGGTCCGCCGAACCCTTTGGTTCGCCTTAGGGTAAGGTGGGGCAGTCACAAAATGCACGCGGAAAAAAAATAAATAAAGAAAATTTTCCTTTTCTTTTCCTTCGGGCGTCACAAACTCCCCCCCTTAAAAGAATGTCGTCCTCGACATTCCAACTCATACTAATCAAGTCAAGATATCCTTCACAAGTCAAACAAGCATTTCCAAGCAAGCACGGAGTTTTACTTTAATCCCACTTGTCCGATTTTCATTCTTACAAGAAATCACTGATATGTCAAACCAGACCCACAGTCCGGCATCCTAAACTTGAAGCCTAGGATAAACTACAGAGATCTGAAGCCTAAGCTCTGATACCAACTGTGACAGCCCCACCTCCCCCTAAGGTGAACCAAAGGGTTCGGCGGGCCGCCTGCCCAGCTCTCGCCGGGACTCAGTCGTTCACTAAACTCCTCAATTAAATTACAAGATATATCTCAAATTTACATCAAATTCTCCAAGAATTACATATCGCATACGCAGCTGAAATTAATTCCCAAGCGTGGAACGTACACGTACGTCCATTCAAGTCCAAACATTCATACAAACCCAACTATTACACAAGAGAAACCTAAAACTCAAACTATACAGGAGATAATCCATCCAGCCACATGAATAAGTACTACAAGCACTTCCTTCGCGTCGAGCCCTGTGGAGAGGAATAAAATAGTTTTGGGGTGATCTAACGCTCAGCGATTAACCAGTAAAAGCTGTAATCAAATATATTTCACAATAATGCATTTCGATGATGTCATGATTCCGAGATCAAATGTACGTATTTTTGCTCGGGTGAGCCAGTAAAATCATTGCACTTAAACATCCAACGCTCAAATAGATCATTTAACGTTGAACAGTAAGAGGGAGCCCCTTTTTGAGCTCCAGACGAACATAAACAAGTGGTGGAGACGTTGGTGTTCAGCACAAGACTCCCCAAGAACTCATTGAAGCCAAAACATGCCATGAACTCCCATGCAAGCACGCATGATATGCAATTGAATAAAGAATGCAGGAAACAGTTCATAAGTGGCTTTGGAAATAGTTTAGGGTCACTCACCAACCACGGCTCATAATCCTCATCCATCATAGACAGTTTCCTCGATCAAGTCCAGGGCCTTCAACTCAAACTCAAAGCAATCAAATGCTTTCAAAGATCGGACAGCATTTCCCCTTAATTTCCTTACTTTTCCATCCTACAAGCAACACCCATTTCATCTCAAATTAACCACATACACATCATTAACTATCAAATACACCTTTCGGCACAATATCCATAACTGAAGCTACACTTATCAGATTAGAACGAATCTTATGGTGTTTCGAAGCCAAGACATAACCCTACATTTATTATGAAGACCTCGAAAGCCAAATCATGCATTTGCATGGTCAAAAATTGAAATTTCCACGAAAACAGAAATCTGGGCGCGAAACAGGGCTCATGGGCAGGCAAGGGTATTTCGGTCATTTCACATGGTACAGAGCTCCGATCGGGCTGAAAATTTACAGGTAGCTAGATAACTCAATTACCAACAATTTTTAAGTTTTGGGAAAAGACTGATTCGGTCTGTAACATGCCCAAATAAATCCGGTCAGAACAGGCAAATTTGAAACCCTAAACCTGGAATTTCCGCACAAAACTGAAATTTTCCGCATCCAACTACAACTAACATATAAAAGCCTCATTTTACACCATATCAAACCATTATTCATGGCCAACCACAAATGATCATGTAAAATCAGAAAAATTCCCAATAAAATCTGAAATTTAACTAATTCTCCCTCAAACCACAAAATCTTCCATAAAATAACATACTTAGCCACTACAAACCACTAATTGACCATTATTAGGAACAAAAGTAAGTTTCCAAGCAAAATACATTAACCCCTCAAGAAAGGTAGTAGCTTAGTGGTTTTTCTTCCAAAACAACTCCACCAAGACCTTCAAACTCCCTTAGCAAGTCACCTTTGTGGACAAATTCAAGATTTAATCGGTTGGTTTGCAAGATCTAAGCAAGAAATGAAAGATGAAGTTGGGGTTTTCTCTCTCTCTTTTCTAGCTAAGGAAGTCAGCCAATAGGAAGAAAAAAATGAAGAAATTTGTCCAATTTTTTCCAATATAAAGATCAAAAAGTCTTGGTCAAAAGTCAAGGTCCAATGGTTATGTGACAAATGGTCCTCTATGGTGTTATTATCCTTTTGTCTCTCCAAGATTAAACCATCTAAGTAACCTCTAATTATCTCTTAACACCTAGTATATTAATCCTGGTATACAAAACAAAACCTAATCGGTCGAATTTATCGCACTTAACGCCACTAGCGGGTCCCACGTCCGATATACACTCTTTATTTCTTATGAACTAACTTATACTAGAAAAAGGATTGGAAAACTGTATTCACTTATCAAAGTCTCTGAAAAATTTGGATAACAAAATAAAGTAAGAAAATGCACGCGGAAAAAAAAATAAATAAAGAAAATTTCCTTTTCTTTTCCTTCGGGCGTCACAAACTCCCCCCCTTAAAAGAATGTCGTCCTCGACATTCCAACTCATACTAATCAAGTCAAGATATCCTTCACAAGTCAAACAAGCATTTCCAAGCAAGCACGGAGTTTTACTCTAATCCCACTTGTCCGATTTTCATTCTTACAAGAAATCACTGATATGTCAAACCAGACCCACAGTCCGGCATCCTAAACTTTAAGCCTTGGATAAACTACAGAGATCTGAAGCCTAAGCTCTGATACCAACTGTGACAGCCCCACCTCCCCCTAAGGTGAGCCAAAGGGTTCGGCGGACCGCCTGCCCAGCTCTCGCCGGGACTCAGTCGTTCACTAAACTCCTCAATTAAATTACAAGATATATCTCAAATTTATATCAAATTCTCCAAGAATTACGTATCGCATACGCAGCGGAAATTAATTCCCAAGCGTGGAACGTACACGTACGTCCATTCAAGTCCAAACATTCATACAAACCCAACTATTACACAAGAGAAATCTAAAACTCAAACTATACAGGAGATAATCCATCCAGCCACACGAATAAGTACTACAAGCACTTCCTTCGCCTCGAGCCCTGTGGAGAGGAATAAAATAGTTTTGGGGTGATCTAACGCTCAGCGATTAACCAGTAAAATCAGTAATCAAATATATTTCACAATAATGCATTTCGATGATGTCATGATTCCGAGATCAAATGTACGTATTTTTGCTCTGGTGAGCCAGTGAAATCATTGCACTTAAACATCCAACGCTCAAATAGATCATTTAACATTGAACAGTAAGAGGGAGCCCCTTTTTGAGCTCCAGACGAACATAAACAAGTGGTGGAGATGTTGGTGTTCAGCACAAGACTCCCCAAGAACTCATTGAAGCCAAAACATGCCATGAACTCCCATGCAAGCACGCATGATATGCAATTGAATAAAGAATGCAGGAAACAGTTCATAAGTGGCTTTGGAAATAGTTTAGGGTCACTCACCAACCACGGCTCATAATCCTCATCCATGATAGACAGTTTCCTCGATCAAGTCCAGGCCCTTCAACTCAAACTCAAAGCAATCAAATGCTTTCAAAGATCGGACAGCTTTTCCCCTTAATTTCCTTACTTTTCCATCCTACAAGCAACACCCATTTCATCTCAAATTAACCACATACACATCATTAACAATCAAATTCACCTTTCGGCACAATATCCATAACTGAAGCTACACTTATCAGATTAGAACGAATCTTATGGCGTTTCGAAGCCAAGACACAACCCTATATCTATTATGAAGACCTCGAAAGCCAAATCATGCATTTCCATGGTCAAAAATGGAAATTTCCACGAAAACAGAAATCTGGGCGCGAAACTGGGCTCATGGGCAGGCAAGGGTATTTCTGTCATTTAACATGTTACAGTGCTCTGAGCGGGCTGAAATTTAACAGGTAGCTTTCTAACTCAATTACCAACAATTTTCATGTTTCGGGCAAAGACTGATTCGGTCTCTAACATGCCCAAATAAATCCGGTCAAAATAGGCAAATTTGAAACCCTAAACCTGGAATTTCCGCACAAAACTGAAATTTTCCGCATCCAACTACAACTAACATATAAAAGCCTCATTTTACACCATATCAAACCATTATTCATGGCCAACCACAAATGATCATGTAAAATCAGAAAAATTCCCAATAAAATCTGAAATTTAACTAATTCTCCCTCAAACCACAAAATCTTCCATAAAATAACATACTTAGCCACTACAAACCACTAATTGACCATTATTAGGAACAAAAGTATGTTTCCAAGCAAAATACCTTAACCCCTCAAGAAAAGTAGTAGCTTAGTGGTTTTTCTTCCAAAATAACTCCACCAAGACCTTCAAACTCCCTTAGCAAGTCACCTTTGTGGACAAATTCAAGATTTAATCGGTTGGTTTGCAAGATCTAAGCAAGAAATGAAAGATGAAGTTGGGGTTTTCTCTCTCCCTTTTCTAGCCAAGGAAGTCAGCCAAGAGGAAGAAAGAAATGAAGAAATTTGTCCAATTTTTTCCAATATAAAGATCAAAAAGTCTTGGTCAAAAGTCAAGGTCCAATGGTTGTGTGACAAATGGTCCTCTATGGTGTTAATCTTATCCTTTTGTCTCTCCAAGATTAAACCATCTAAGTAACCTCTAATTATCTCTTAACACCTAGTATATTAATCCTGGTATACAAAACATAACCTAATCGGTCGAATTTATCGCACTTAACTCCACTAGCGGGTCCCACGTCCGATATACACTCTTTATTTCTTATGAACTAACTTATACTAGAAAAAGGATTGAAAACTGTATTCACTTATCAAAGTCTCTGGAAAATTTTGATAATAAAATAAAGTAAGAAAATGCACGCGAAAAATAAAATAAATAAAGAAAATTTTCCTTTTCTTTTCCTTCGGGCGTCACAAACTCCCCCCCTTAAAAGAATGTCATCCTCGACATTCCAACTCATACTAATCAAGTCAAGATATCCTTCAAAAGTCAAACAAGCATTTCCAAGCAAGCACGAAGTGTTACTCTAATCCCACCTGTCAGATTTTCATTCCTACAAGAAATCACTGATATTTCAAACCTGACCCACAGTCTGGCATCCTAAACTTTAAGCCTAGGACACACTACAGAGATCTGAAGCCTAAGTTCTGATACCAACTGTGACAGCCCCACCTCCCCCTAAGGTGAACCAAAGGGTTCGGCGGACCGCCTGTCCAGCTCTCGCCGGGACTCAGTCGTTCACTAAACTCCTCAATTGAATTACAAGATATATCTCAAATTTGCATCAAATTCTCCAAGAATTACATATCACATACGCAGCGGAAATTAATTCCCAAGCGTGGAACGTACATGTACGTCCATTCAAGTCCAAACATTCATACAAACCCAACTATTATACAAGAGAAACCTAAAACTCAAACTATACAGGAGATAATCCATCCAGCCACATGAATAAGTACTACAAGCACTTCCTTCGCCTCGAGCCCTGTGGAGAGGAATAAAATAGTTTTGGGGTGAGCTAACGCTCAGCGAGTAACCAGTAAAATCAGTAATCAAATATATTTCACAATAATGCATTTCGATGATGTCATGATTCCGAGATCAAATGTACGTATTTTTGCTCTGGTGAGCCAGTGAAATCATTGCACTTAAACATCCAACGCTCAAATAGATCATTTAACGTTGAAAAGTAAGAGAGAGCCCCTTTTTGAGCTCCAGACAAACATAAACAAGTGGTGGAGACGTTGGGGTTCAGCACAAGACTCCCCAAGAACTCATTGAAGCCAAAACATGCCATGAACTCCCATGCAAGCACGCATGATATGCAATTGAATAAAGAATGCAGGAAACAGTTCATAAGTGGCTTTTGAAATAGTTTAGGGTCACTCACCAACCACGGCTCATAATCCTCATCCATCATAGACAGTTTCCTCGATCAAGTCCAGGTCCTTCAACTCAAACTCAAAGCAATCAAATGCTTTCAAAGATCGGGCAGCATTTCCCCTTAATTTCCTTACTTTTCCATCCTACAAGCAACACCCATTTCATCTCAAATTAACTACATACACATTATTAACTATCAAATACACCTTTCGGCACAATATCCATAACTGAAGCTACACTTATCGGATTAGAACGAATCTTATGGAGTTTCGAAGCCAAGACAGAACCCTACATTTCTTATGAAGACCTCGAAAGCCAAATCATCCATTTACATGGACAAAAATGGATATTTCCACGAAAACAGAAATCTGGACGCGAAACAGGGCTCATGGGCAGGCAAGGGTATTTCTGTCATTTAACATGTTACAGTGCTCTGAGCGGGCTGAAATTTTACAGGTAGCTTTCTAACTCAATTACCAACAATTTTCATGTTTCGGGCAAAGACTGATTCGGTCTCTAACATGCCCAAATAATTCCGGTCAGAACAGGCAAATTTGAAACCCTAAACCTGGAATTTCCGCACAAAACTGAAATTTTCCGCATCCAACTACAACTAACATATAAAAGCCTCATTTTACACCATATCAAACCATTATTCATGGCCAACAACAAATGATCATGTAAAATCAGAAAAATTCCCAATAAAATCTGAAATTTAACTAATTCTCCCTCAAACCACAAAATCTTCCATAAAATAACTTACTTAGCCACTACAAACCACTAATTGACCATGATTAGGAACAAAAGTAAGTTTCCAAGCAAAATACCTTAACCCCTCAAGAAAGGTAGTAGCTTAGTGGTTTTTCTTCCAAAACAACTACACCAAGACCTTCAAACACCCTTAGCAAGTCACCTTTGTGGACAAATTCAAGATTTAATCGGTTGGTTTGCAAGATCTAAGCAAGAAATGAAAGATGAAGTTGGGGTTTTCTCTCTCCCTTTTCTAGCCAAGGAAGTCAGCCAAGAGGAAGAAAGAAATGAAGAAATTTGTCCAATTTTTTCCAATATAAAGATCAAAAAGTCTTGGTCAAAAGTCAAGGTCCAATGGTTGTGTGACAAATGGTCCTCTATGGTGTTAATCTTATCCTTTTGTCTCTCCAAGATTAAACCATCTAAGTAACCTCTAATTATCTCTTAACACCTAGTATATTAATCCTGGTATACAAAACATAACCTAATCGGTCGAATTTATCGCACTTAACTCCACTAGCGGGTCCCACGTCCGATATACACTCTTTATTTCTTATGAACTAACTTATACTAGAAAAAGGATTGAAAACTGTATTCACTTATCAAAGTCTCTGGAAAATTTTGATAATAAAATAAAGTAAGAAAATGCACGCGAAAAATAAAATAAATAAAGAAAATTTTCCTTTTCTTTTCCTTCGGGCGTCACAAACTCCCCCCCTTAAAAGAATGTCATCCTCGACATTCCAACTCATACTAATCAAGTCAAGATATCCTTCAAAAGTCAAACAAGCATTTCCAAGCAAGCACGAAGTGTTACTCTAATCCCACCTGTCAGATTTTCATTCCTACAAGAAATCACTGATATTTCAAACCTGACCCACAGTCTGGCATCCTAAACTTTAAGCCTAGGACACACTACAGAGATCTGAAGCCTAAGTTCTGATACCAACTGTGACAGCCCCACCTCCCCCTAAGGTGAACCAAAGGGTTCGGCGGACCGCCTGTCCAGCTCTCGCCGGGACTCAGTCGTTCACTAAACTCCTCAATTGAATTACAAGATATATCTCAAATTTGCATCAAATTCTCCAAGAATTACATATCACATACGCAGCGGAAATTAATTCCCAAGCGTGGAACGTACATGTACGTCCATTCAAGTCCAAACATTCATACAAACCCAACTATTATACAAGAGAAACCTAAAACTCAAACTATACAGGAGATAATCCATCCAGCCACATGAATAAGTACTACAAGCACTTCCTTCGCCTCGAGCCCTGTGGAGAGGAATAAAATAGTTTTGGGGTGAGCTAACGCTCAGCGAGTAACCAGTAAAATCAGTAATCAAATATATTTCACAATAATGCATTTCGATGATGTCATGATTCTGAGATCAAATGTACGTATTTTTGCTCTGGTGAGCCAGTGAAATCATTGCACTTAAACATCCAACGCTCAAATAGATCATTTAACGTTGAAAAGTAAGAGAGAGCCCCTTTTTGAGCTCCAGACAAACATAAACAAGTGGTGGAGACGTTGGGGTTCAGCACAAGACTCCCCAAGAACTCATTGAAGCCAAAACATGCCATGAACTCCCATGCAAGCACGCATGATATGCAATTGAATAAAGAATGCAGGAAACAGTTCATAAGTGGCTTTTGAAATAGTTTAGGGTCACTCACCAACCACGGCTCATAATCCTCATCCATCATAGACAGTTTCCTCGATCAAGTCCAGGCCCTTCAACTCAAACTCAAAGCAATCAAATGCTTTCAAAGATCGGGCAGCATTTCCCCTTAATTTCCTTACTTTTCCATCCTACAAGCAACACCCATTTCATCTCAAATTAACTACATACACATTATTAACTATCAAATACACCTTTCGGCACAATATCCATAACTGAAGCTACACTTATCGGATTAGAACGAATCTTATGGAGTTTCGAAGCCAAGACAGAACCCTACATTTCTTATGAAGACCTCGAAAGCCAAATCATCCATTTACATGGACAAAAATGGATATTTCCACGAAAACAGAAATCTGGACGCGAAACAGGGCTCATGGGCAGGCAAGGGTATTTCGGTCATTTCCCATGGTATAGTGCTCCGATCGAGCTTAAATTTTACAGGTAGCTTTCTAACTCAATTATCAACAATTTTCATGTTTCGGGCAAAGACTGATTCAGTCTCTAACATGCCCAAATAATTCCGGTCAGAACAGGCAAATTTGAAACCCTAAACCTGAAATTTCCGCACAAAACTGAAATTTTCCGCATCCAACTACAAATAACATATAAAAGCCTTATTTTACACCATATCAAACCATTATTCATGGCCAACAACAAATGATCATGTAAAATCAGAAAAATTCCCAATAAAATCTGAAATTTAACTAATTCTCCCTCGAACCACAAAATCTTCCATAAAATAACTTACTTAGCCACTACAAACCACTAATTGACCATGATTAGGAACAAAAGTAAGTTTCCAAGCAAAATACCTTAACCCCTCAAGAAAGGTAGTAGCTTAGTGGTTTTTCTTCCAAAACAACTACACCAAGACCTTCAAACACCCTTAGCAAGTCACCTTTGTGGACAAATTCAAGATTTAATCGGTTGGTTTGCAAGATCTAAGCAAGAAATGAAAGATGAAGTTGGGGTTTTCTCTCTCGCTTTTCTAGCTAAGGAAGTCAGCCAAGAGGAAGAAAGAAATGAAGAAATTTGTCCAATTTTTTCCAATATAAAGATCAAAAAGTCTTGGTCAAAAGTCAAGGTCCAATGGTTGTGTGACAAATGGTCCTCTATGGTGTTAATCTTATCCTTTTGTCTCTCCAAGATTAAACCATCTAAGTAACCTCTAATTATCTCTTAACACCTAGTATATTAATCCTGGTATACAAAACATAACCTAATCGGTCGAATTTATCGCACTTAACGCCACTAGCGGGTCCCACGTCCGATATACACTCTTTATTTCTTGTGAACTAACTTATACTAGAAAAAGGATTGGAAAACTATATTCACTTATCAAAGTCTCTGGAAAATTTTGATAATAAAATAAAGTAAGAAAATGCACGCGAAAAATAAAATAAATAAAGAAAATTTTCCTTTTCTTTTCATTCGGGCGTCACAAACTCCCCCCCTTAAAAGAATGTCGTCCTCGACATTCCAACTCATACTAATCAAGTCAAGATATCCTTCAAAAGTCAAACAAGCATTTCCAAGCAAGCACGAAGTGTTACTCTAATCCGACTTGTCAGATTTTAATTCCTACAAGAAATCACTGATATTTCAAACCAGACCCACAGCCGGGCATCCTAAACTTTAAGCCTAGGACACACTACAGAGATCTGAAGCCTAAGCTCTGATACCAACTGTGACCGCCCCACCTCCCCCTAAGGTGAACCAAAGGGTTCGGCGGACCGCCTGCCCAGCTCTCGCCGGGACTCAGTCGTTCACTAAACTCCTCAATTAAATTACAAGATATATCTCAAATTTGCATCAAATTCTCCAAGAATTACATATCACATACGCAGCGGAAATTAATTCCCAAGCGTGGAACGTACACGTACGTCCATTCAAGTCCAAACATTCATACAAACCCAACTATTACACAAGAGAAACCTAAAACACAAACTATACAGGAGATAATACATCCAGCCACATGAATAAGTACTACAAGCACTTCCTTCGCCTCGAGCCCTGTGGAGGGGAAAAAAATAGTTTTGGGGTGAGCTAACGCTCAGCGAGTAACCAGTAAAATCAGTTATCAAATATATTTCACAATAATGCATTTCGATGATGTCATGATTCCGAGATCAAATGTACGTATTTTTGCTCTGGTGAGCCAGTGAAATCATTGCACTTAAACATCCAACGCTCAAATAGATCATTTAACGTTGAACAGTAAGAGGGAGCCCCTTTTTGAGCTCCAGACAAACATAAACAAGTGGTGGAGACGTTAGTGTTCAGCACAAGACTCCCCAAGAACTCATTGAAGCCAAAACATGCCATGAACTCCCATCCAAACACGCATGATATGCAATTGAATAAAGAATGCAGGAAACAGTTCATAAGTAGCTCTGGAAATAGTTTAGGGTCACTCACCAACCACGACTCATAATCCTCATCCATCATAGACAGTTTCCTCGATCAAGTCCAGGGCCTTCAACTCAAACTCAAAGCAATCAAATGCTTTCAAAGATCGGACAGCATTTCCCCTTAATTTCATTACTTTTCCATCCTACAAGCAACATCCATTTCATCTCAAATTAACCACATACACATCATTAACTATCAAATACACCTTTCGGCACAATATCCATAACAGAAGCTACACTTATCGGATTAGAACGAATCTTATGGTGTTTCGAAGCCAAGACATAACCCTACATTTCTTATGAAGACCTCGAAAGCCAAATTGTGACAGCCCCACCTCACCCTAAGGCGAACCAAAGGGTTCGGCGGACCGCCTGCCCAGCTCTCGCCAGAACTAACGGTTCAGATTAGAGCGATCGAATACGTTCCGGACCATGCAACGCGCATAGACAAGTCAAAATTCCAGAATAAAACAAAACGAAATCGGAGTCGGCCATGAATAGGAACCGACATGGCAAAACCCAACCAAACGTCAAGCAAATATTTACATCTCAAAATTTAGCATATACAACCCAAAGGGCATACCAAAGTGATTCAAAATTGGATACATGTACGGTTTGCCAAATCCAAAAGAGAAACGGACCCAAAAGTACATTTAGGGTTTAAATCAATGAGCTATACAAAAGATACGTCCAACTAGCTCAATTCGGCAACCAATTATCAAATCCAGTCCAAAAGTATTTATTTTCCTGTAAGGAAAACAAAAAGGAACAGAAAGGGGTGAGCTTGCGCTCAATGAGGTACCAAACATATAGCAGTAAAACCATGGTATTTCACATTTCAAAAATCAGGTACACATGCCAGATGTAAAGTAAAGGAACCAATGATTCCAATCCGAAGAATACAGAGAGCCACCTTTCCAGCGCAGTACTTGATCCAAGCCGGTTGACTCTCCGTCAACGTATATAGAACCAACGCGTCCGTAGACCCCACTTTACACCAAATTCCGTCCACCAAACTCCCCTTTACCGGGCCCGCTCACCTTAACAGAAATAGAAATGGTAATACTCGAGTATACCCGGAATCAAGGGTCTCAATACCCAAAGATCCCAAAACAGACTACCGTGGTTGGTTATCTAATCGTCCAGGCCTTTGCCGGCCCGACTCGAATAACTTAGCCACAGGATTTGAGCTCATAGGTCACAGAAAGGTCGTTGGACTCAAGCTTCCAAACGACGTCAGAACAGATACAGATCCAGATACAGATAACATATACAGATACAGATAGCAGATTCAGATACGCGTTCAAAATTGGCATATGAACAGACCAGAGAACGAGTGTGATAAAGTACACCCTCGCCTCCATTTTATCAAAACAGTATTTGGCTTCAATAGTCATAAATCAAGTATTTAGATATTCAGATATTTCACATAACGGGTAGCAGGTAGTGGAACACTCACCGACTCAACTTCAAAAGTTTTCACTTCAGATTGGCCTTAATCGCCAAGAAACCCTAAAATAATCAAAATAAACCAATGCCAAATATGACCCCAATAGGGTTCCATGAACATATACAAACATTAAAGGAAACCAGAAATTTCGGACATGCAATTAACTTTGGCCCTGAAAAAAAATAGGTTTTGATTTTACTTTGCGGTAATAGCACCAAATGCACTACGATTATCGGATGAGGGTGAAAGACCCACCATTTCGAAGCTAAAAGACAGGGATACAACATCACAGAAGGTCAGTCAACCCATTTTTGAGTGCAAACAGGTCCAAAATGCAAGATACTTCATCAACAACGTAAAACAGATTCACCACAACGCATTCTAGCGGAAACATCATAACTCAGGCTCTACAAGTCCAAATCCAGAAATTCCAAAACCAGATGAAAGATAAGAAACAGGGATACATTTCATCAGAAGACCTCAACAACCAATTCAGAAGCATTCCTGACCAAAACAACCAATTACAGAAGCAATTCCCAAATTCGGGTAAAACCAGGACAGCAAGGGTAATTTCGACTTTTCTCACTCTACGCTACTCCGATTGACCTGAAATTTTGTAGGCACCTCTAAAATGTCATTTCCAAAACTTTCATGTTTTGAGTTAAGGCTAATTAGGCCTCTAACTAGGAGCTAAAAATTCGGGCAGAATGTTCTTCACAAAAACCCTCACTTTTCAATTTTTGGTTCAAAACAGAAATTGGTTGCAATTTACCACTTTTTCCACCTTCTAGATGCCTTATATACCATTTCCAATCATCATACATAGCCACACAATCATGCTTATATTAAAACAGAAAAATCCCCAAAAATAATAAAACTTCACCAATTCAACCAAAACTCAAGATTTAATCCATAAATTTGCATCTTATACTACCACTAAGCATGATTTAAGCATCAATTAAAGGAGGAGGGTGGTTCTTCACAACTTACCTTAAGAACAAGAGAGAGAGAGCTATTGGTCACCTTAACTTTCCAAACAACTTCACCAATCACCTCAAAATCACTAAGTGAAGAGGTTTTATGGAGTAAAACTAAAATTAAACGGTTAAAAGTGAAGATTAAGCAAGCTTGGAGCAAAGAAATTGGAGAGCTTTTCTTCCCTTATTGCTTGAAGGTGGCCGGCCATATGAAGCTTAGAAATGAAGATATTTTGGTCAATTTTTGAAGTTATTATGGTAAATGCTAAAAGGTTGAATAGTAAGTCAAAACAAGATTTAATCATATGGTGACACATGTCACCTATTTAATGCAAGTCTATCACTTTGTTCCCTCTCACATCAATCCAAATAGCTTCCTCTAATTATCTCTTAACACCCGACAAAATAATTCCAGTATCCAAAACTTAATCTAGTTGGCCGAAATTTTCCGAACTTTTCGCACTAGTGGGTCCCACGTCCGGTATACGCTCTTAATTTCTCAAAATCTATTCGATACTAGAAAAATCATCTAAAAACTATATTTCCTCCTAAAATTTATCTAGAAAATTTTTCGGATACAGAAAGTGCAGAAAACAAGCCATAAAAAATGCGAAAACCTAAAAAAATGCAAATTACGGGTTCTCACACTCTCTCCCCCTTAAAAGAATTTCGCCCTCGAAATTTTACCTTCCAAATTTAAAGTAACCAATGGCCTGTACCTTCTTCGTCATCAGAGTCAGAAGAAACGATGTTCTTCATTCCAGTCCCTTCTCCACTTGACGGTCCAGGGTCGGTCTTGGTTGGCTGCTGGGTTCCCTTCTTTTCGGGCACTAAACCCGGGCAATTAGCAATCAGATGCTCGGCATTCCCACAACACAGACATCTCCTCCCCTTTAACCAACAATCTACTTCAATATGATTGAATTTTCTACAATAACTACAATTTGTCACACCACCCGATCCACGGCCCCTCTTAACAAATGGCCTTCCAGCTTTACCCTTTTTCTTTGCATGGAAGATCTTCAGTTGTGGCCTTGCAATTCCTATCTTTTGAGCTTCCTCTGGAATCCCCATAAAAGTATTGCTTTGTGCCATTGCTACTGTCTCCTTGGAAATCTCTTCGTATTTCCTCTTTAGCTCCATGTTTTGGTGTAAGAGCTCAAGTTTCTCCGAATACTCTTGCTTCCATTGCCCTTCCCAGTACTCGGTTAGCCTCCTTTGAACCTCTATTTCGTCTCGGAGAACCGCAATTTCTTGATACGGATCAACCCAGTGTGTCATCTTACGGAGTTGCTGGAACTCGAAGGCTAGCCTGTCGGCAAAACAATGGGTCATAATACATTCCTAAGTACGAGTGGCACTCTCGGTCCTTGTCCAGCTATTGTTTCCCTTTTCTTCTCTTGATTCTTGGTCTCGCTTAGTTCCACGGCCACGACCACATCCGTGTTTCCGTCTTTCTTACATATATATATATTTTTTTTTCTCTCTTTTTTTTTTCTTTCCCCCAAAGATACTTTAGTAAATAAACATAGCAATAGGAAATTAACTAAAGTATCTAAAATTGAGGCCACCAATTACACAAATAAACATATATGCACATAACACTCCACATATCAAGGAAACAAATGATCAAATATACAAATACGTATCAAATCAGGCAATTATTCATATACACAATTATACAACTGACGGCATGTAGCAACAATATACAAGCGAATTAAAAGAAAAGGGATATATCGTCCCAAACCTTGCTAAAATAACCCCGTCCGGTCTCCCACATCACCTATTATCCAAATGAAATATCCATTAACCTCTTGTACTCATTCCAGTCGAACAAAGCCTATTCATGTTCCCAAAATGCAACTCTCACCTACGTAACACCGCCTCCACTCTGGAGTACTCAGGCACAAGAATCCGAAATAAGACAATTCACCTCTCGGGCTGGCCAGTCCCAAGAGTAAACCATCTACAATCGAAATTCCTACCAGACATACCTATCTATGGTCCTCAAATACCACAAGAAAATTTAAGGCCTATAACATTCACAATTCAGAGCTTAGGCTCGAACGAGCACTTAATCCTTCATACCTATTCACCACTTAGTCCAGGCTCACTCCGCGCAGAGACCACGCGAAGCAGGCTCTGATACCACCTGTGACAGCCCCACCTCACCCTATGGCGAACCAAAGGGTTCGGCGGACCGCCTGCCAAACTCTCGCCAGGACTAACGGTTCAGATTAGAGCGATCGAATACGTTCCGGACCATACAACGCGCATAGACAAGTCAAAATTCCAGAATAAAACAAAATGAAATCGGAGTCGGCCATGAATAGGAACCGACATGGCAAAACCCAACCAAACGTCAAGCAAATATTTACATCTCAAAATTTAGCATATACAACCCAAAGGGCATACCAAAGTGATTCAAAAGTGGATACATGTACGGTTTGCCAAATCCAAAAGAGAAACGGACCCAAAAGTACATTTAGGGTTTAAATCAATGAGCTATACAAAAGATATGTCCAACTAGCTCAATTCGGCAACCAATTATCAAATCCAGTCCAAAAGTATTTATTTTCCTGTAAGGAAAACAAAAAGGAACAGAAAGGGGTGAGCTTGCGCTCAATGAGGTACCAAACATATAGCAGTAAAACCATGGCATTTCACATTTCACAAATCAGGTACACATGCCAGATGTAAAGTAAAGGAACCAATGATTCAAATCAGAAGGATACAGGTGGCTCTCAGGAGCCACCTTTCCAGCGCAGTACTTGATCCAAGCCGGTTGACTCTCCGTCAACGTATATAGAACCAACGCGTCCGTAGACCCCACTTTACACCAAATTCCGTCCACCAAACTCCCCTTTACCGGGCCCGCTCACCTTAACAGAAACAGAAATGGTAATACTCGAGTATACCCGGAATCAAGGGTCTCAATACCCAAAGATCCCAAAACAGACTACCGCGGTTCGTTATCTAATCGTCCAGGCCCTTGCCGGCCCGACTCGAATAACTTAGCCACAGGATTTGAGCTCATAGGTCACAGAAAGGTCGTTGGACTCAAGCTTCCAAACGACGTCAGAACAGATACAGATAGCAGATTCAGATACGCGTTCAAAATTGGCATATGAACAGACCAGAGAACGAGTGTGATAAAGTACACCCTCGCCTCCATTTTATCAAAACAGTATTTGGCTTCAATAGTCATAAATCAAGTATTCAGATATTCAGATATTTCACATAACGGGTAGCAGGTAGTGGAACACTCACCGGCTCAACTTCAAAAGTTTTCACTTCAGATTGGCCTTAATCGCCAAGAAACCCTAAAATAATCAAAATAAACCAATGCCAAATATGACCCCAATAGGGTTCCATGAACATATACAAACATTAAAGGAAACCAGAAATTTCGGACATGCAATTAACTTTGGCCCTGAAAAAAAACAGGTTTTGACTTTACTTTGCGGTAATAGCACCAAATGCACTACAATTATCGGATGAGGGTGAAAGACCCACCATTTCGAAGCTAAAAGACAGGGATACAACATCACAGAAGGTCAGTCAACCCAGTTTTGAGTGCAAACAGGTCCAAAATGCAAGATACTTCATCAACAACGTAAAACAGATTCACCACAACGCATTCTAGCGGAAACATCATAACTCAGGCTCTACAAGTCCAAATCCAGAAAATCCAAAACCAGCTGAAAGCTAAGAAACAGGGATACATTTCATCAGAAGACCTCAATAACCAATTCGGAAGCATTCCTGACCAAAACAACCAATTACAGAAGCAATTCCCAAATTCGGGAAAAACCAGGACAGCAAGGGTAATTTCGACCTTTCTCACTCTACGGTACTCCGATTGACCTGTAATTTTGTAGGTACCTCTAAAATGTCATTCCCTAAAACTTTCATGTTTTGATCTAAGGCTAATTCCGCCTCTAACTAGGAGCTAAAAATTCGGGCAAAATGTTCTTCACAAAAACCCTCACTTTTCAATTTTTGGTCCAAAACAGAAATTGGTTGCAATTTACCACTTTTTCCACCTTCTAGATGCCTTATATACCATTTCCAATCATCATACATAGCCACACAATCATGCTTATATTAAAACAGAAAAATCCCCAAAAATAATAAAACTTCACCAATTCAACCAAAACTCAAGATTTAATCCATAAATTTGCATCTTATACTACCACTAAGCATGATTTAAGCATCAATTAAAGGAGGAGGGTGGTTCTTCACAACTTACCTTAAGAACAAGAGAGAGAGAGCTATTGGTCACCTTAACTTTCCAAACAACTTCACCAATCACCTCAAAATCACTAAGTGAAGAGGTTTTATGGAGTAAAACTAAAATTAAACGGTTAAAAGTGAAGATTAAGCAAGCTTGGAGCAAAGAAATTGGAGAGCTTTTCTTCCCTTATTGCTTGAAGGTGGCCGGCCATATGAAGCTTAGAAATGAAGATATTTTGGTCAATTTTTGAAGTTATTATGGTAAATGCTAAAAGGTTGAATAGTAAGTCAAAACAAGATTTAATCATATGGTGACACATGTCACCTATTTAATGCAAGTCTATCACTTTGTTCCCTCTCACATCAATCCAAATAACTTCCTCTAATTATCTCTTAACACCCGATAAAATAATTCCAGTATCCAAAACTTAATCTAGTTGACCGAAATTTTCCGAACTTTTCGCACTAGTGGGTCACACGTCCGGTATACGCTCTTAATTTCTCAAAATCTATTCGATACTAGAAAAATCATCTAAAAACTATATTTCCTCATAAAATTCATCTAGAAAATTTTCCGGATACAGAAAGTGCAGAAAACAAGCCATGAAAAATGCGAAAACCTAAAAAAATGCAAATTACGGGTTCTCACACAAATCATGCATTTGCATGGTCAAAAATGGAAATTTCCACGAAAACGGAAATCTGGGCGCAAAACAGGGCTCATGGGCAGGTAAGGGTATTTCGGTCATTTCACATGCTACAGTGCTCCGATCGGGCTTAAATTTTACACTCAATTACCAACAATTTTCATGTTTTGGGCAAAGACTGATTCGGTCTCTAACATGCCCAAATAAATCCGGTCAGAACAGGCAAATTTGAAACCTTAAACCTGGAATTTCCGCACAAAACTGAAATTTTCCGCATCCAACTGCAACTAACATATAAAAGCCTCATTTTACACCATATCAAACCATTATTCATGGCCAACCACAAATGATCATGCAAAATCAGAAAAATTCCCAATAAAATCCGAAATTTAACTAATTCTCCCTCAAACCACAAAATCTTCCATAAAATAACATACTAAGCCACTACAAACCACTAATTGACCATGATTAGGAACAAAAGTAAGTTTCCAAGCAAAATACCTTAACCCCTCAAGAAAGGTAGTAGCTTAGTGGTTTTTCTTCCAAAACAACTCCACCAAGACCTTCAAACTCCCTTAGCAAGTCACCTTTGTGGACAAATTCAAGATTTAATCGGTTGGTTTGCAAGATCTAAGCAAGAAATGAAAGATGAAGTTGGGGTTTTCTCTCGCTCTTTTCTAGCTAAGGAAGTCAGCCAAGAGGAAGAAAGAAATGAAGAAATTTGTCCAATTTTTTTCCAATATAAAGATCAAAAAGTCTTGGTCAAAAGTCAAGGTCCAATGGTTATGTGACAAATGGTCCTCTATGGTGTTAATCTTATCCTTTTGTCTCTCCAAGATTAAACCATCTAAGTAACCTCTAATTATCTCTTAACACCTAGTATATTAATCCCGGTATACAAAACATAACCTAATCGGTCGAATTTATCGCACTTAACGCCACTAGCGGGTCCCACGTCTGATATACACTCATTATTTCTTATGAACTAACTTATACTAGAAAAATGATTGGAAAACTATATTCACTTATCAAAGTCTCTGGAAAATTTTGATAATAAAATAAAGTAAGAAAATGCACGCGAAAAATAAAATAAATAAAGAAAATTTTCCTTTTCTTTTCCTTCGGGCGTCACAAACTCCCCCCCTTAAAAGAATGTCGTCCTCGACATTCCAACTCATACTAATCAAGTCAAGATATCCTTCAAAAGTCAAACAAGCATTTCCAAGCAAGCACGAAGTGTTACTCTAATCCCACTTGTCAGATTTTCATTCCTACAAGAAATCACTAATATTTCAAACCAAACCCACAGTCTGACATCCTAAACTTTAAGCCAAGGACACACTACAGAGATCTGAAGCCTAAGCTCTGATACCAATTGTGACAGCCCCACCTCCCCCTAAGGTGAACCAAAGGGTTCGGTGGACCGCCTGCCCAACTCTCGCCAGGACTCAGTCGTTCACTAAACTCCTCAATTAAATTACAAGATATATCTCAAATTTGCATCAAATTCTCCAAGAATTACATATCACATACACAGCGGAAATTAATTCCCAAGCGTGGAACGTACACGTACGTCCATTCAAGTCCAAACATTCATACCAACCCAACTATTACACAAGAGAAACCTAAAACTCAAACTATACAGGAGATAATCCATCCAGCCACATGAATAAGTACTACAAGCACTTCCTTCGCCTCAAGCCCTGTGGAGAGGAATAAAATAGTTTTGGGGTGAGCTAACGCTCAGCGAGTAACCAGTAAAATCAGTAATCAAATATATTTCACAATAATGCATTTCGATGATGCCATGATTCCGAGATCAAATGTACGTATTTTTGCTCTGGTGAGCTAGTGAAATCATTGCACTTAAACATCCAACGCTCAAATAGATCATTTAACGTTGAACAGTAAGAGGGAGCCCCTTTTTGAGCTCCAGACAAACATAAACAAGTGGTGGAGACGTTAGTGTTCAGCACAAGACTCCCCAAGAACTCATTGAAGCCAAAACATGCAATGAACTCCCATGCAAGCATGCATGATATGCAATTGAATAAAGAATGCAGGAAACAATTCATAAGTGGCTTTGGAAATAGTTTAGGGTCACTCACCAACCACGGCTCATAATCCTCATCCATCATAGACAGTTTCCTCGATCAAGTCCAGGGCCTTCAACTCAAAGTCAAAGCAATCAAATGCTTTCAAAGATCGGACAGCATTTCCCCTTAATTTCCTTACTTTTCCATCCTACAAGCAACACCCATTTCATCTCAAATTAACCACATACACATCATTAACTATCAAATACACCTTTCGGCACAATATCCATAACAGAAGCTACACTTATCGGATTAGAACGAATCTTATGGCGTTTCGAAGCCAAGACATAACCCTACATTTCTTATGAAGACCTCGAAAGCCAAATCATGCATTTCCATGGTCAAAAATGATAATTTCCAGGAAAACCGAAATCTGGGCGCAAAACAGGGCTCATGGGCAGGCAAGGGTATTTCGGTCATTTTACATGCTACAGTGCTCCGATCGGGCTTAAATTTTTGGTCAAAGACTGATTCGGTCTCTAACATGCCCAAATAAATCCGGTCAGAACCGGTAAATTTGAAACCCTAAACCTGGAATTTCCGCACAAAACTGAAATTTTCCGCATCCAACTACAACTAACATCTAAAAGCCTCATTTTACACCATATCAAACCATTATTCATGGCCAACCACAAATGATCATATAAAATCAGAAAAATTCCCAATAAAATCTGAAATTTAACTAATTCTCCCTCAAACCACAAAATCTTCCATAAAATAACATACTTAGCCACTACAAACCACTAATTGACCATGATTAGGAACAAAAGTAAGTTTCCAAGCAAAATACCTTAACCCCTCAAGAAATGTAGTAGCTTAGTGGTTTTTCTTCCAAAACAACTCCACCAAGACCTTCAAACTCCCTTAGCAAGTCACCTTTTGGACAAATTCAAGTTTAATCGGTTGGTTTGCAAGATCTTAGCAAGAAATGAAAGATGAAGTTGGGGTTTTCTCTCTCTCTTTTCTAGCTAAGGAAGTCAGCCAAGAGGAAGAAAGAAATGAAGAAATTTGTCCAATTTTTTCCAATATAAAGATCAAAAAGTCTTGGTCAAAAGTCAAGGTCCAATGGTTATGTGACAAATGGTCCTCTATGGTGTTAATCTTATCCTTTTGTCTCTCCAAGATTAAACCATCTAAGTAACCTCTAATTATCTCTTAACACCTAGTATATTAATACCGGTTTACAGAACATAACCTAATCGGTCGAATTTATCGCACTTAACGCCACTAGCGGGTCCCACGTCCGATATAAACTCTTTATTTCTTATGAACTAACTTATACTAGAAAGAGGATTGGAAAACTATATTCACTTATCAAAGTCTCTGGAAAATTTTGATAATAAAATAAAATAAGAAAATGCACGCAGAAAATAAAATAAATAAAGAAAATTTTCTTTTTCTTTTCCTTCGGGCGTCACAGTTTCTTGGCGATTAAAGCCAGTTTGAAGTGAAAACTTTTGATGTATCTGTACTTGAACCGGTGAGTGTACCACTCCCCTTATTTGCAGTTTAACTTGATTTCTGCCCCTGCAATTTGCGATTTAAATGACTGCACTATCTGTTTATTCTGTTTGAGACGAGGGTGTACTTTATCACACTCGTTCTCTTGTCTGTCCATATGCCTATTTACTGTGTATAATCTGTTAACTATATATGAGTCTGTTCGGACGTCGTTTGGAGGCTGGTATCCAACGACCTTTCTGTGACCTCTGAGTTCAACACATGTGGCTAGTTACTCAAGTCGGGCCGGCAAGGGCCTGGTCGATTAGATAACGAACCACGGTAGTCTGTTTTGGGAATCTTTAGGTATTGAGACTCTTGATTCTGGTATACTCGAGTATTACCATTATTGTTCCTGAATGGAGTTCGGGCCCGGTAGGGGTATGTTTGGTGGATGGAAATTGGTGTAAAGTGGGGTCTACGGATATGTTGGTTCTATTTACGTTGACGGAGAGTCAACGGGTTTGGATCAAGTACTGCAAATGGAAATCTGGCTCCAGAGAGCCACTTGTATCCTTTCCCTTTGAATCACTGTGTCTAAATGCTTTCCTTTATATTTGGTATATGTATCTGATTGATTAAACGTTGTAGACACCAAATTTTTAAATAATTTTTTGTCCTAATTTTATTTTTGTTTTAGTAATAATTTTTCTATTCTTTATTGGTTAATTTCATGATTTTTAGTTTAGACTTTTAGTATTTTTAGATTATTATTATCTATTATTTTTATTTTTGTTTTATTTTGTATTTGTTTTCACCCTTTTAGTTATTTATTTTTATTGTAAGACTTTTTAGCATAAAATTTGTCAAAAAAGAGAAAATTATTCATAAAAATATGTTTTATTTCTTTTTATTGTTTATTAAAAAAAAGAGAAAAAAGAGGAAATTCATTAATCCAACACAGGAAAAATCTTAGCTTTTTGTTTTATCTTTTGTTACTAATTTTGTAGATTTCATTTAAGTTTGTTTAAATTGTTATTTTTGTATTATTGTTGTTTAATTAAGTGATTGAAAAAAAAAAGAAAAAAAAAAGGAAAAGTCTACGTTTTGGTTTCGACTGCAGCAGAAGGGATTTGCAGCTGCATTTTCTCGGCTATTTTGCCTGGGGTTGGCTCCGTTCGATGGGCATAGTACAAACCATCTGGTTTCATCCAAACCACCGTTGATAGGGTTCAGTTTTTGGGTTCCCATATAAAAGCAAAGAGAGAAGGCAAGAAACAGGGAGAGGCTAATGACAGCGGGGTTGAGAGAAAAATTGAAAAACCAGGAAGAAACCGAGAGAAAAGAGGATCTGGGGGAAGTGTGGATGGCTAGGAAAAGAAACCAGAGAGATGAGTGAAGGCTGGGGGAGGTTGAGAGAATAGAGTGAACATTGGCTAGGTTTTGATAGAAGGAAAACCAGATAGAGGAAGTGACGGCGGAGAGCAGGGAATCTGGAGTTTGAAGAAAACTAGAGAGAAAAGGAGAGAAAAGGTCACGGGCAAAGCTGAAAAAACGAGGATTGAAGGAGAGAGCGAGAGGGAACAATCTGGAAATCTTGGAGTTAGGAGAAAGCCTGAAAAACAGCGGAGAGGAAGAAACTTTGCAGCTCTCCACCAGTAGCTTGAATCTGTCCATCTTACTAAGAGGTAATCTTTGAACTTTCTTCCGTTCTTTTGCTTTCTGCATGTCGTGTTCTTCCTTGGCTGTTTAGCTCCACTTCGCTGTTATAACCGTGACGTTGGGAATGGTAGAAAGCGTTGTGTTGGTTCGAAAGATTGCGGCTTTGGTTGAATTTTGTTAGTCGCATGTGCCCAGAATGTCAGGGTTGTGAAGTTATAGAACATTTTCCCAGATTTTGCATGATCTTGTTTGGGGTTTTAACATATGAATGGGAAAATTGCAAAGAAAAGATCAGAAATTATGTAGGATCTTCATGAACGAATTTGGTTTTCGTTAGCCTTTCTGCAACACAGTTTTTTTTTTTTTTTTGTTTATGTGCTCAGTATCGAATTCTGATGAGGTGTTTAGGAGCCTTTCTATAGATTTTTCCTTGATAAGTCTATGAGGTTTGCTTGAATCATAGTGTGGTTATGTTTGTGTTTGAATGTCTGCCGCAACAGGTTGTGAAATTCTGGTTTTGTTACAGTAGTTTAAAAAAAAAAATCAATCTTTTGGTCTGCTAAAGTTTTCCGGAGTAGCTTAAATTGTCTCTTGGGTTTTGTTTGTTGTTTGATAGTATCCCATGTATGTGTTTGCTGCCTTTTTCAAGTAGCAACAAGTAGTATCCCATGTATGTGCGGAATACCTTTGGACTGCAATAAGTAGCTAAAAAGCTGTGGCAGCCGTGACTTTTCCTTTGCTTGTTCAAGTTTTGTTTTGTTGGGGTTTGGATGCTATGATAGTGGTCTGAGGGCATGTTTGTCGTGAGTGTCTTCGTATCTCTGCTACATTCTCTTTGCTGTTTTCCTTTCCGTGACTGTTCACCAAGTCTTGACACTTAACTTGCTTGTTGATCTCATAAGAAGAAATTGGATAAGTGGTGTTTAAGTTTGCCTGTTTGGAGTCCAAACCATTTGAGTCAGGATCACATACCTGTTGGAAAATAAATTTCAGGTTGCCCAACCATTTTTACATGAATGTTTTTCCAGAATTGTGCATCAGTCCCTTCTACGTTTCTTGCTTGTTTGGATGTTGAAGTTATGTGTTTTGTTGCTTAGTTTCAAATTATGATTTTGGTTGAAAAATTTTCGAGCAAAACTGGGTGTTTGGGTTCAAAATCTGAGTTTGAAAGAAAATGCAGCAGGTCTCATTGCCGAAATCTTGTGCTCATATGTTGCGTGAAACTTGCATGAAATTCTTTTAAGGATTGCTTTGTTAAGAAGTGTTTTAGACATATTTCAATTAGAGTCAGCCCAAAAGTCTTGTTTGTCGAAGGATTATGGATGAAGCCGTGGCTGGAAATTGCAAGGGGTTCACTTTTGGCTTGCTAATAGATCTTTTGTTGTAGCCAGAAGCTTGCTCCGTAGCTTTTGCATGAATTTTGCATGAAAAGATCTCAAGAATTGCGTTTCAATCCTTTGGCTTTTGTTAATGCAACTTTAGCTCCAAATAATTAAATGATTTAATCGATTATGTTCCCCCAACATGTTTTTCTTCTTTGACATGATTTAATGTGATTTTAGGGTAGAATATGCATGAACTTTAGGATAATTTTTGGAAGTTTTTAACAATTGTTAATAGATTTACAGTTAATTTAGATTTTTAGTGAAATTTTGGGTATTTTGTTGTTTAAATATAATAAATAGGTTTTAGCTCTTCTTTTGTAAAGCTTAGAATTCAATTTTGATAGATCCCATTTTAAGTCACTAATTTTAGTACTTCATTTTAGAATTTTTCGATTATTTCAATTAGGTTTTGTTTGCCTTAATTTCTTTAACATAGATGATTTATTAAGTATTTTCCTTTCGCGATTAATTCTTATTTCGTGTTTAATTTTTATCTTTGTGTTTAATTTTCGTTTCATGTTACTTAATTGTTAATTAAAGTGATGCCTTGATC
Organism: Coffea arabica; assembly: GCF_036785885.1. Classification (NCBI taxonomy): domain Eukaryota; kingdom Viridiplantae; phylum Streptophyta; class Magnoliopsida; order Gentianales; family Rubiaceae; genus Coffea; species Coffea arabica. The sequence continues at coordinate 29,600,738 of NC_092323.1, read as the reverse complement.
CTTTTTATTATTTTGGAGGGTAAATAAGTAAATTCGTGTCATTAGCACCCAACTCAAGGGAGGTACACTCTATCCCTTATTTTACTTTATTTGACTCTATGTGTACTTATGTGATTTATGTGCTTAATGTAGACACCAAATTTTGGTGTAATTTCATTTACTAATTATTTTTTAGTCTGTGCTCGTTTTTTTCACTTTTTAGTTTTTAGTTTTTTAGTTTTTTGTGTTATTATTATTTTTAAGTTTTTAGCATAGAATTTCTTGAAAATGAAAAGAAAAGGAAAAAGAAGGAAAAAAGTGAAAAATGATGAAAAGTGAAAAATGAAAGAAAAAGAATGAAAATGGCAAAAATAGGTGGAAGTGTGCATGTTGAACAAGTGTACAAAACAATCATGGGACAAGTGGTTAAGGAATTTGAGGGACAAGTGTCCCTTTTGTTTAATTGGCAACACAACATTTAGGAGGACACTTGTTTAGCTTAGGAAGGAGGTTTGAAAACGATTAAAAAAAAAAAAGGAAAGAGGCCACGGATGAGAGAAAAAGAGAAAAAAGGGGGGAGGTTTTCAATGAGAGCAAAACAGAGGCGGGGATGAATCTAGAGAGGGCAGGGGCGACGGAATTGTGGAACAGAGCAAAAAGAAAAACAGAGGTAAAAGAGAAGGATTAGGGAGAGAATAGCGGCTGCCAAGGTTTTGAGAGGTAGAGTAGCAAGGAAAACGGAGGAGGAGGTCGGCTGCAGAGGGAAAAATGGAGGATTTCCTCCTCGTAGGAAAAACGGCTTCGCATTTTCTGACCCAAAGGGAATCTGATCTGCCCATCGAATTCCAGCTCCAATTTCTTCAAAAGCCCTCTTACCATTACTCCCAGTTTCAGCTTGCCCTTTCGTCATGGGCACAACCACAATTTCCCCCTCTGCCGCCTGCTCAATTTCTTCTCCAACCCGCATCTGCCGCCGCCTCTGCACTGAACCCACCATCATCACCGACTAATCTTCGTCAAGCAAGAACACGAAGGAAATGGCTGCTGCAGAGGGTGGTGAGCGGAGGTAGACCGAGGGGGCAATGGGCCATGTCAAGCCTGAGCCTGTCGACTGTCCTTTGCTGATTGAACGTGACAAGATGAAGCTTGAAAGGAAGCAGACCGGAAGGGACAACCAGAGCTGCCACAATTCGCCGCAATTCACCGCCAGGGCCTGCAAAATTTTTACCGAACAAGAGCACTGTAAGTCACTTCTCTCTCTAAAATTTTTTCAGTCCTTGTCAAGCTTTGAAAACAGGCTGCCGTGACTATGTTTATGGAGATTATCTGTTTTTTCGTTCATGATTTTGGAATACACATGCTGTTTGTCTTGAATGGGACTGTTTTCTATGTCTTTGATTAAATTTTGGGCCGATTGTAGCTTCTATGTAACAAAGAATTGGTGAATTTTCTAATGCACCTAAACTGTTTGACAAATTGCTTGATTAAAATTTCTAATTTAAAGGTGTTTTATCTGCATTTTTCGGATGAAGGAAACAAATGGTCAGTGAAGTTCCACGCCTTGTCTGAATAATTGATTTTTATGAGAAGTAGAGTTTGAAGAGCTTCGTTCTTCTTAGATTTCCTTTTGCATGAACTCGATGTAATGGCAAGAATTTGAATGAAGTGAGATTCGTGTGATTGAATTAGTGAGATTCCCTTCATGTTCTGCCTAATTTCACTGTGGCCCAAAATCTGGAAAATTGAACTAATTCTGTCCTTTTAAGTTTAATTCTCCGTTTGCATATTTTATGTGACTTTGTGGATAGATTAATTCTTGATTTGGGGTCATGATTATGGCTTAATAATTTTAATTGATTTATTTATCTTGTTGGGTTTAATGAAACAAGTGTTTTGGATTAAGGGGTTACTTTGTTTGGGCTTAGGAAGATAGAGCCCAACACTTTTGTTTGGAATTTTGGTTTGGGCCACAGGATCGTGACCCATCTGTTTGTTTGGCTAGTTTTGGGCCACAATAGCTAAGCTAGCCCATTTGCTTTTGCTTGGGTTTTCCGGTTGGGCTAGGAAGGCCTTGGCCCACGAAATAAATACAAATGGCCCAATGGCCTGTTATGCCAAGAAGCCTGATAATGAAATTTCATTCCAGTCCCCTGACTTTCGAGTGTTTTCACTATGGCCCCAAAAACTTTCAGTTTCATTCAATTGGGTCCTTACTTTAATTGCAAATGAGTCCTTGAACTTTATTTTTCTTTAATTTTGGCCCCAAACTTTTGTCAATCTTTGCAATCAGGTCCTTTCTTCTCTTGACTTCTTAAATGTGGGTTGTTGACATGATTTAATTGATTCAAATTCATGTTTATTTTTATCCTTTGTGATTATTTGTCAAATAAATTGGTGCCTTGACCCTTTTTATTGTTTTGAAGCTAATATCTCATTTACTCGATTTCCATTGCAAGGGAGGTAACTTCTATATTCTTGCGTTATTTTTCCTACGTGCTCCAACGTGCTAAGTGAAATACATGTCTACTTTGCTTTTCTAGCCTTTCTTTAATTTCTTTTATTTATGTCCTTTACTTTTGCTTTTTTTATTTAAGTTATTCATTATGGGGTATGTGTACACCTCTTGGCTTGTAATAGATAGGGCTTGGCGAGCAATTTGGTCCATTTCCCCTTCCCCCTTTTGAAGTCTTATTATGGGGTATGTGTACACCTCTTGGCTTGTAATAGATAGGGCTTGGAGGCGCATTCGATGAGGACCTATCGAAGACGTGTGCCTAGCTAGCAAATGTAATAGTTAGGGCTTTAATTGCCTTATGTGTCTTGCATGCTTAGTTGCTACGTGTTAATTTGCTTTGTTAGGGCCTTGCATCTAGTCGAGCATGCTAAATGCTATGTGCTATGTGTTTACGAGTGTTTGGCATGTCTACTCGCTTTCCATAACCATGAATGAATGTGATGGATGAATGTACGTTTCCGCTAGTCCAACGGTAGTCGGAATTCATAGATGGGCTAGTCCAACGCTAGACCCTTAGGATTTCCCTTTCGATAGTGCATATTTGCATGTTCACTACATGTCATGCATTTTTCTTAGTTTTATCATTTGGCATGCTCCTCGAACCCCTTTTCCCCTCATTTTAGGATTTTTGCATCTCATACTAGTTATAGGGTTCATTTGCCTGGAGAGTCCCCTTCTGATAAGGGAAACGAGCGAGTGTGGCTACTCGATAGCCTTAGCACGCTAGTTTTGTGATACGAACAAGAGGAGCCACTGGAGCCATGATACCAACCCTTGTTCGTGTCATTCATTTCCATCCAGATTTGAGGACAAATCCTGCTCAAGTGGAGGGGACTGATGTGTGCATGGACTTTAGCCCAAGTAATGACCCAGTCCGAGTTCCATTGGGCCCAGTCACACGTGCACGAGCCAAGCTCTTCAAAGAATCCCTCCAAGCCCTTGTTCGAATTGTCCTCAAATCTGGATGGAAATGAATGAAGAATCGAAAATATGCAAAACTTTATTGATAAAACGTCTCCCTAAAACCTTACAAAGCAAGCCTATTTATAGGCTAAAGTGACTGAAACCCTAAAGGGACTAGGAAAGGGAAAAGTCGGCCCATGGTCTTGGGACAAGATGGGCCGGCCCATGCTCTTATTTAAACACTAATCAATTGCTAAATAACTACTAAGGCCTAAGGCCCTATTCGGCCAACTCATTTGGAGGCCCACTTGACTCTTCATGGGCTTGGGTCATGGTGTAGATAACTCAATTAAAATCCTTCAAGCCTTTAATATCTCTATGGACTCCATATTGGTTTTGGACAATTCGAACAAGGGCTTGGAGGGATTCTTTGAAGAGCTTGGCTCGTGCACGTGTGACTGGGCCCAATGGAACTCGGACTGGGTCATTACTTGGGCTAAGGTCCATGCACACATCAGTCCCCTCCACTTGAGCAGGATTTGTCCTCAAATCTGGATGGAAATGAATGACACGAACAAGGGTTGGTATCATGGCTCCAGTGGCTCCTCTTGTTCGTATCATTTTGCTTTCTAATCAAAGGGAAAATCGAAGTCGAAAAGTTAGGAGTCATTCCCATACCCGACCTGATGCATTCCCTTAGGATCATTCATTCTCATTTACCACTTACTCATTCTTTTCAATTCATATTTTCCTTTCCTTATTGTTCATTTTGATTTCTACTTCACAAAATTGCACTGAATTACACCTATATGCACTTATCACTATATTTCATACACTTGCACACAAACACTTGGATTTTTCATACAATTTCACACGTGCACTTTTTCATACACTTGCACACAAACACTTGGATTTTTCATACAATTTCACACGTGCACCTTTTTATACAATCGCACACTTGCACTTTAGCCATCATTTGCATTAATCGACCTCTATAAGGTTTTCCTTTATTGGCCGCCACAACTCATGTGGTTGGGACCAAAAACCTTACAAGAGACATTTTAGAATTTAGATTTGCATTTTTGCATTCATCTAGTCAAATCCAACATGCGATACATACCTTGGGTAGAAAAATTAGGAAAATTGGTTTAAGTCACGCAACTAGCCTTGGCTAGGTCGAAGGGGTGCCTTGGATTTTTATCCTTGCCTTCCCCTTCGTCAAATGTGACCCCCGATCCCTCTTTTGGTTACGTAGACCCAAAAGTTCTCTAAAAGGGTTTATTTACTTTTTCATTCAAAAACAAAAATCATTTTTTGGGTGACTTGGTACACCCTAACTCTATACCAAGTGGCGACTCCATTTTGATACAAAAACCCTTTTGAACTTTATATGGCCAAACCGTCGCATTATCAAGTCCCATGGCCTGTATTTTTCTTTCCACACGTTCACACTATTCACACACCCTCACACAACACACACCGTCAAAAAGTGGGGCGCGACAGTTGGCGACTCCACTGGGGACTTCCTAAGTGGGTCCAAGCAGTTGACTTAGCCATTCGTTTCCTTTCTCTACCCTTTTTATGTATAGCATTTGGATATTAGGGTTGCATTTTTCCTTTTTAGGATTTTTGTCTCACGTACGTCTCAAACTACTCCCTCGCTCACGAATGTATGATTGGTTGATTGGATGTGTGTTTACTTGTTTATCTCGCGCTTGCATTGCATTTGGGGGGGGTGTGTGTCACCTTTAGAGCCCCGCGTGGTTCTCAACCCCTTCCCTCAAAATAGGAAAACACTTCATACGTGCACGTTTACCTGCTTTTATCCCATTTTATTTTATTTTTCGTGGGCGTTTCCCACACCGCCTTGTAGGACTAGGATCGATTGCCTTGGGTAGGCGGCTGGTGTGCTCTGCGCCCATAGCGCTACCTAAGGGATCACTCGAGCCACCGACCAAAGGCCCTGGGAGTGATGACCCTTCGCCTTTAGGTCTGAAGGCTTGGGAGCCAAGACTTATCGAGTCTAGTTGCATTAGTGAGCCCCAGCCTCATGCATCCATGTTAGAGTTTGCCTAGGTTAGAGTCAGCCTCACCCTTTTAAGCACATTAGGCACGAGGGAGGGGGTTCCACCCCTTTTACTTGCTTTTATTGTATTTCTTTTCTTAATTGCTCCCAATGTGTTATGTGTACTATCAATTGCACTAACCATTTCTTTGTTTTCTTGGCCTGCATTCATGTGCCATAGCAATAAGAGTCCTTTTTGGCACTCTTTTAGTGACTTACCCACTAGATGATTCACATGTTTAAATTTCAGCTATTGCACTTGACTTTTAATAAATACATTTTATTTTTAGACCTTTTCCCCCCGTTGCATTATTTATATCCTTTAGGCCATATTTGTCACATATTTACATCGCTTTGATAAATGGCATCATGCATAAACCATAGAAAGGGAATGCCACATAGGGAATCCCGTGTTTAGGAATAAGCCACCTTGTGTCTCGGATACTTAATCCAAAGAGACTTGCACGTTTACATTTTGTACCATCCAAAGGGATAGTGCACAAGGTAAGGTAGGATCCGATCATTTTCATAGAGTGATCTTTGGAATATGAGCATCTAATAATCACTTTTTGGCCATTTTATCAAAAATTGGTAAAAATCCCTTGCGTAAAGGACATTGATTTGAAGAAATTCACAAATGATTCCTCCTATCGAGACGATAAAGAAATTGAGGCCAAAATTTGATTTCTAGAAGGTCATAGACTAATGCACCTCAATAATTTTGAAATAACCAATGGCCGGACAATTCAACCAATTCATTTTGCCAATTCACTCAATAAATAGTCAATTCATTTGATCAATTTACCCTTTTTAGGGTGATCTGATTAATTTTGGATAAATTAAATTTCATTCAATTCATTTGACCTGTTTCCCTTTTTAGGGTAATCCGGTCGATTTTTAATAAATTGTCAATTTCATTTGACCAATTAGGGTTTCAATGTCGAATTTCAAAAATGAAAAACCTAGTCGATTTTGAGAAAAACATCCGTTGCATCCAGCCATTTGATCAGTTGGAGTTTTGACCTGTGCTTCACTGAGAAAAGTTGTCAAAACGAATTCCAATCTCTTCGATAGGAAGTTCGTCAAGGTCAAACCCGTGCGTTTTTGCAAATTCTTGTATCGATCAAAAGTGATCAATCCCTTCGGACGAGGTCCTTATTTTGACCAACGTCTTTTCTCATTCCAATGGGCCAAATTTTTCAAATTATTTTTTTCACTCAATGAGTTGATCAGATCCATCAGGTATGGTATAGTGCCTGCTCTGGAGGATTGCATTTTCATGCTAGGCCTACCCTTGGCACAAAAGGGCTCCCCCATAGGACATGCATACCGATTTTGCAGTTTTGCCTACTAACTCGGGGTATTTTTCTTTTTTTCCCCCTCCCCTGCATTCATAAAAATGTTTCAATAAGGTGAAAATATTTCCCTATATTGGATAACAATTTTTGATCCGATAAAGTTCAGAAAGTATTATTTGATTCTTGGGCAGGTCCTATAATGAAAACATAAATGATCTATCTGGAAGCTCTACGCTAAAGCCTCTGAGAGATGTTGTAATTGTTTTCCAAAGGAAAATTTTGTATATTTGATTTGTTAATACATTTTGTTCCAAAAAGAAAAGGAGACAAAAAGTGTATATGTGGAGCTCTTTACAAGTTTCTCTCTTCTCATTTGTATCGTAAATTGAATGAGAAATTTTGTTTCAAACTTTTTCAGCAATAAAATTTTTGGACAATCATTGTTTTGTGTATATTTATGTACATTTCATTCTTTATTCTTATTCATTGGAGATTTCATGATGAATTTTAAGAAATAAGACTAAATTGGGATTTTTTTTCAACCTCCGGCCTGAACATTCACAATAATAGTGTTCAGATTTAAAAGAGGTCACTCAAAAGGGCCCATGAGATACCTTTCTCCTTCACTTAACCCCAAAATAAAATCAGTCACATTGATCGATAAATTGCAAGTTGGGGCAACTTTTGCTTGAAAATGTCCGCTGTGTCTAATCCGATTCAATCACATCTAAGTGAAAGCAAAAATGTGCGTTATCCTTGTTTGTTTTGAAAATTTGGAATGATATTTCAAGCATTCGTTTCTCTACCTATACAGATTTTATCATTTGCTCTCCCATTTGAGCCTTTGGAAGGATAATTTCGTTTCAAATAAAGGCCTTAATGATCTCTACCCTACATTGGAAAACTTTCAAAAGGGAATGGGTTCTCAATGAGCATTGCATTACTTTGATTGTCATGAAGCGTAAGAATGATACTTTGGCCATCATTTCTATAACCTAAACACTGATCATCCCTTGCATCCTCATTTGAGCTAAAAATTGATGGTTCTTTTCGAGTGCACATATGATCGCACCCCACATTGGGGAAGGAGATTGAGGAATTTTGAAAAAGGGAAAAGAAAAGGGGAAAAGCAAAATGCTAGAATAAGAAGGGGAAAAGCAAAAATGCTAAAATAGGAAGGGAACCGCAAATTGGGGAAATTTGATTCCACTTGGGTTCCAATTTTGAAGGAAAAAAAAGAGTTTTGTCTGCGTGGATCGCCTATGTTTCACAAGCATGGATGAACAAGGGTCTTCCTCAAGCAGTTAATTCAGATACATGCCAGAAATTTCCTATTAATGAAAGTTTCCTTTCAGAGTTATTGTAAGGAACGGAATACAAGTCAGGCCATCTTCTTTTCCAATCAAACGTTCTATCCCTAGTTATCCTTTTTGAGCCTTCAGAGTAAAATACTTCATTTGGCAACCCCTGAGAATCGCAAACCCTACACTGGGGCAAGTTTGAGTTGAAAAAGGAAAAGTTTCAAGAAGTGAAAAAGTGAAAAGCAACAAAATCAAAAACAAAAGAAGAAAAGAGAACCTCAGTTCAAAAATAAACTGGGGCAAATTTCAAAGAATGGCAAAAAGCCGAAAAGTCAAAAGAAGAAAGAAAATGAAAGTGAAAAGCCTCAATTGAGCATAAACTGGGGCAAGCTTTGGTTTAACCCTAAAATAGGGTTGACGCAACAATGTGATCTCAGATTTTTCAAACCGCTTTTGAAATCCGCTTTCGAGCCTTAACTTTTCTAAGCACCCCACCTGACCCCATTACAAAAGTCAAAAGTCCTGACTTCTGTTCTTTGCAATGGCCTTGTCAAGAAAATTTCTGATGCCGGAAAATTTTAGCTGTATTTCTGAATTGCCTGGGTATGGGGTTGACGCTACTCATCATGCGAAAGTCCGCCAAGTTGAGGGAAAGGGAAAAGAGGCGAAAAGCAAAGCAAGAAAAGTAAATGCAAGAAAATGCAGAAAAATTCGACGCTGAAATCCCTGGTGAATGATGAAAAGAATACGAACAAATTCTGAGATCTTTGAGTTCAAAATAGGGGCAGTTTTTGGAAGATACGATCTTCAGTGCAATGTCCTTGGAAGTTTATTCTTTAGCTATCGTTTTCAAGCCAAATTACAAGCTAATAAAGTCCATCGTTGACTTATTCCTTCATGACAGTCCAAAGTAAGGATATGCTCATAAGAAGTCCATCAATCATTCGTGATCATAAGGGTATAACCAGTTTTTTACATGTTTAGCTATCATTTCTACCCGAAATTTTGCAAGCCCATGAAGCTTATACGTTAACTAAGTTTTCTTAAGACATGAGGGTGACAAACTCTTTGCTTTCACTAAGATATGGTATTGAAGGGATTACATACCATCTGTACACATGAATAAGACAAATCTTGACCTTCCATTTCCTTTAGCCATTTCCAAATCAGAAATAACACCCCACTCGATTGGCCCTGAAAGTTGAGCCAACAAGAAATGGTGACCCGCTACTCTGGGCACCGATGCTAAAAGTGAGGAAGAAATCTTTTGTGATTTGGCATTATTTTGAGAAATTCATCATGAAATTTTCTATATGGTTTAAGCAAGATATTCCATTTTCTTCACACTATAGGAAACACAGTTTCTTACAGTGTTCGAATAAATGGAAAGTCATCCAAACCAATTTTTGCAATCAAATGGGCCCATACTGGGGCAAAATTTTTATTTGCAAGATTTCACAAAATAAGCCCACACTGGGGCAAATTTTTATAGTCCATTTGAGGATTTCGTCAAAGACTCAAGCAAGACTTTCAAATCAATCATGCTGTCCTTTTCATGAAAATTCGAATGCATGTAAGCCCTCTGTGCAGGTATTCATAGTTGAAATTGACGAAGGAGCATCCGGTGATGTGGAAGGCCGATGCCGAAGAAAGAGAAGAAAGAAGGGAAAAGGGCCCTACACTGCGGCAAATCATTTTTTGAAAAGATTCTCTCGAAAAATCAGGAAAAATTCAAAAGTCAAAAATCAAAAGTCAAGTTCAGATTCTTGTTACTTGGAAAATCAAATCAATTTCTTGTATCTTGACAAATCAAATCCAATTTCTTGACCAATTGGATGGCAGGATTGGGTCTTATCCCACTGACCATTCACAATGTCACGTTGGGTCTGGATTTAGTGCCGCCAACCTCACTTTATCACGTTGGGCCTGGATTTGGTGCCGCCAACATCACTTTATCACGTTGGACCTGGATTTTGTGCCGCCAACTTCACAAAGATCACGTTGGGCCTGGATTTTGTGCCGCCAACTCCACAAAAGTCATGTTGGGATTTTTTTACTCTACCACCGTTAGCATCGAGTCTATCTCACTAACGTGTGCGTTTCTATTCAACCACCGTTAGCATCGAGTCTATCTCACTAACGCGGGCATTTTTTTACTCTATCACCGTTAGCATCGAGTCTATCTCACTAACGCGGGCATTTTCATTCTATCACCGTTAGCATCGAGTCTATCTCACTAACGCGGGCATTTTCATTCTATCACCGTTAGCATCGAGTCTATCTCACTAACGCGTGCATTTTCATTCTATCTCCGTTAGCATCGAGTCTATCTCACTAACGCGTGCATTTTCATTCTATCTCCGTTAGCATCGAGTCTATCTCACTAACGCGTGCATTTTCATTCTATCTCCGTTAGCATCGAGTCTATCTCACTAACGTGCGTGTTTTACTCCTACCGCCGTTAGCATCGAGTCTATCGAGTCTATCTCACTAACGTGCGTGTTTTACTCCTACCGCCGTTAGCATCGAGTCTATCTCACTAACGTGCGTGTTTTACTCCTACCGCCGTTAGCATCGAGTCTATCTCACTAACGTACGTGTTTTACTTCAACCGCAGTTAGCATCGAGTCTATCTCACTAACGTGCGTGTTTTACTTCAACCGCAGTTAGCATCGAGTCTATCTCACTAACGTGCTTGTTTTACTCCTACCGCCGTTAGCATCGAGTCTATCTCACTAACGTGCGTGTTTTACTCCTACCGCCGTTAGCATCGAGTCTATCTCACTAACGTGCGTGTTTTACTTCAACCGCAGTTAGCATCGAGTCTATCTCACTAACGTGCGTGTTTTACTTCAACCGCAGTTAGCATCGAGTCTATCTCACTAATGTGCGTGTTTTCATCCTACCGCAGTTAGCATCGAGTCTATCTCACTAATGTGCGTGTTTTCATCCTACCGCCGTTAGCATCGAGTCTATCTCACTAACGTGCATGTTTTCATCCTACCACCGTTAGCATCGAGTCCATCTCACTAACGTGTGTGTTTCATCCTGCCACCGTTAGCATCGAGTCTATCTCACTAACGCGTGTGTTTTATTCTATCCTCGGCAGGACCGGGTTCTATCCCGTGGGTCTATCCCAATTTAAATTTCTGTTCGGGTCTATCCCGTGGGTCTATCCCAATTTTAAATTTCTGTTCGGGTCTATCCCGTGGGTCTATCCCATTTAAATTTCTGTCCGGGTCTATCCCGTGGGTCTATCCCAATTTTACATTTCTGTTCGGGTCTATCCCGTGGGTCTATCCCATTTAAATTTCTGTTCGGGTCTATCCCGTGGGTCTATCCCATTTAAATTTCTGTCCGGGTCTATCCCGAGGGTCTATCCCAATTTTATCCCGTGGGTCTATCCCATTTACATTTCTGTCTGGGTCTATCCCATTTAAATTTCTGTTCGGGTCTATCCCGTGGGTCTATCACAATTTTAAATTTCTGTTCGGGTCTATCCCGTGGGTCTATCCCATTTACATTTCTGTCTGGGTCTATCCCATTTAAATTTCTGTTCGGGTCTATCCCGTGGGTCTATCCCAATTTTACATTTCTGTCCGGGTCTATCCCGTGGGTCTATCCCAATTTTAAATTTCTGTTCGGGTCTATCCCATTTACATTTCTGTCTGGGTCTATCCCATTTAAATTTCTGTCCGGGTCTATCCCGTGGGTCTATGTCTATCCCCGTTTTAAATTTCTGTTCGGGTCAATCCCGATTTTAAATTTTCTGTTTGGATCAATCCCATTTTAAATTTTTGTCAAAGGGGTCAGTCCCCATTTCTAAAGCATCCATCGTTCGAGACGCTCGTAGCCGAATAACACAGGTAAGCATTTGGTGTCTACTTCTTTGTCTCAAGTTTTTCCAAAACTCAGACAAAGAGGGGCAAACTGTAGACACCAAATTTTGGTGTAATTTCATTTACTAATTATTTTTTAGTCTGTGCTCGTTTTTTTCACTTTTTAGTTTTTAGTTTTTTAGTTTTTTGTGTTATTATTATTTTTAAGTTTTTAGCATAGAATTTCTTGAAAATGAAAAGAAAAGGAAAAAGAAGGAAAAAAGTGAAAAATGATGAAAAGTGAAAAATGAAAGAAAAAGAATGAAAATGGCAAAAATAGGTGGAAGTGTGCATGTTGAACAAGTGTACAAAACAATCATGGGACAAGTGGTTAAGGAATTTGAGGGACAAGTGTCCCTTTTGTTTAATTGGCAGCACAACATTTAGGAGGACACTTGTTTAGCTTAGGAAGGAGGTTTGAAAACGATTAAAAAAAAAAAAGGAAAGAGGCCACGGATGAGAGAAAAAGAGAAAAAAGGGGGGAGGTTTTCAACGAGAGCAAAACAGAGGCGGGGATGAATCTAGAGAGGGCAGGGGCGACGGAATTGTGGAACAGAGCAAAAAGAAAAACAGAGGTAAAAGAGAAGGATTAGGGAGAGAATAGCGGCTGCCAAGGTTTTGAGAGGTAGAGTAGCAAGGAAAACGGAGGAGGAGGTCGGCTGCAGAGGGAAAAATGGAGGATTTCCTCCTCGTAGGAAAAACGGCTTCGCATTTTCTGACCCAAAGGGAATCTGATCTGCCCATCGAATTCCAGCTCCAATTTCTTCAAAAGCCCTCTTACCATTACTCCCAGTTTCAGCTTGCCCTTTCGTCATGGGCACAACCACAATTTCCCCCTCTGCCGCCTGCTCAATTTCTTCTCCAACCCGCATCTGCCGCCGCCTCTGCACTGAACCCACCATCATCACCGACTAATCTTCGTCAAGCAAGAACACGAAGGAAATGGCTGCTGCAGAGGGTGGTGAGCGGAGGTAGACCGAGGGGGCAATGGGCCATGTCAAGCCTGAGCCTGTCGACTGTCCTTTGCTGATTGAACGTGACAAGATGAAGCTTGAAAGGAAGCAGACCGGAAGGGACAACCAGAGCTGCCACAATTCGCCGCAATTCACCGCCAGGGCCTGCAAAATTTTTACCGAACAAGAGCACTGTAAGTCACTTCTCTCTCTAAAATTTTTTCAGTCCATGTCAAGCTTTGAAAACAGGCTGCCGTGACTATGTTTATGGAGATTATCTGTTTTTTCGTTCATGATTTTGGAATACACATGCTGTTTGTCTTGAATGGGACTGTTTTCTATGTCTTTGATTAAATTTTGGGCCGATTGTAGCTTCTATGTAACAAAGAATTGGTGAATTTTCTAATGCACCTAAACTGTTTGACAAATTGCTTGATTGAAATTTCTAATTTAAAGGTGTTTTATCTGCATTTTTCGGATGAAGGAAACAAATGGTCAGTGAAGTTCCACGCCTTGTCTGAATAATTGATTTTTATGAGAAGTAGAGTTTGAAGAGCTTCGTTCTTCTTAGATTTCCTTTTGCATGAACTCGATGTAATGGCAAGAATTTGAATGAAGTGAGATTCGTGTGATTGAATTAGTGAGATTCCCTTCATGTTCTGCCTAATTTCACTGTGGCCCAAAATCTGGAAAATTGAACTAATTCTGTCCTTTTAAGTTTAATTCTCCGTTTGCATATTTTATGTGACTTTGTGGATAGATTAATTCTTGATTTGGGGTCATGATTATGGCTTAATAATTTTAATTGATTTATTTATCTTGTTGGGTTTAATGAAACAAGTGTTTTGGATTAAGGGGTTACTTTGTTTGGGCTTAGGAAGATAGAGCCCAACACTTTTGTTTGGAATTTTGGTTTGGGCCACAGGATCGTGACCCATCTGTTTGTTTGGCTAGTTTTGGGCCACAATAGCTAAGCTAGCCCATTTGCTTTTGCTTGGGTTTTCCGGTTGGGCTAGGAAGGCCTTGGCCCACGAAATAAATACAAATGGCCCAATGGCCTGTTATGCCAAGAAGCCTGATAATGAAATTTCATTCCAGTCCCCTGACTTTCGAGTGTTTTCACTATGGCCCCAAAAACTTTCAGTTTCATTCAATTGGGTCCTTACTTTAATTGCAAATGAGTCCTTGAACTTTATTTTTCTTTAATTTTGGCCCCAAACTTTTGTCAATCTTTGCAATCAGGTCCTTTCTTCTCTTGACTTCTTAAATGTGGGTTGTTGACATGATTTAATTGATTCAAATTCATGTTTATTTTTATCCTTTGTGATTATTTGTCAAATAAATTGGTGCCTTGATCCTTTTTATTGTTTTGAAGCTAATATCTCATTTACTCGATTTCCATTGCAAGGGAGGTAACTTCTATATTCTTGCGTTATTTTTCCTACGTGCTCCAACGTGCTAAGTGAAATACATGTCTACTTTGCTTTTCTAGCCTTTCTTTAATTTCTTTTATTTATGTCATTTACTTTTGCTTTTTTTATTTAAGTTATTCATTATGGGGTATGTGTACACTTCTTGGCTTGTAATAGATAGGGCTTGGCGAGCAATTTGGTCCATTTCCCCTTCCCCCTTTTGAAGTCTTATTATGGGGTATGTGTACACCTCTTGGCTTGTAATAGATAGGGCTTGGAGGCGCATTCGATGAGGACCTATCGAAGACGTGTGCCTAGCTAGCAAATGTAATAGTTGGGGCTTTAATTGCCTTATGTGTCTTGCATGCTTAGTTGCTACGTGTTAATTTGCTTTGTTAGGGCCTTGCATCTAGTCGAGCATGCTAAATGCTATGTGCTATGTGTTTACGAGTGTTTGGCATGTCTACTCGCTTTCCATAACCATGAATGAATGTGATGGATGAATGTACGTTTCCGCTAGTCCAACGCTAGTCGGAATTCATAGATGGGCTAGTCCAACGCTAGACCCTTAGGATTTCCCTTTCGATAGTGCATATTTGCATGTTCACTACATGTCATGCATTTTTCTTAGTTTTATCATTTGGCATGCTCCTCGAACCCCTTTTCCCCTCATTTTAGGATTTTTGCATCTCATACTAGTTATAGGGTTCATTTGCCTGGAGAGTCCCCTTCTGATAAGGGAAACGAGCGAGTGTGGCTACTCGATAGCCTTAGCACGCTAGTTTTGCTTTCTAATCAAAGGGAAAATCGAAGTCGAAAAGTTAGGAGTCATTCCCATACCCGACCTTATGCATTCCCTTAGGATCATTCATTCTCATTTACCACTTACTCATTCTTTTCAATTCATATTTTCCTTTCCTTATTGTTCATTTTGATTTCTACTTCACAAAATTGCACTGAATTACACCTATATGCACTTATCACTATATTTCATACACTTGCACACAAACACTTGGATTTTTCATACAATTTCACACGTGCACTTTTTCATACACTTGCACACAAACACTTGGATTTTTCATACAATTTCACACGTGCACCTTTTTATACAATCGCACACTTGCACTTTAGCCATCATTTGCATTAATCGACCTCTATAAGGTTTTCCTTTATTGGCCGCCACAACTCATGTGGTTGGGACCAAAAACCTTACAAGAGACATTTTAGAATTTAGATTTGCATTTTTGCATTCATCTAGTCAAATCCAACATGCGATACATACCTTGGGTAGAAAAATTAGGAAAATTGGTTTAAGTCACGCAACTAGCCTTGGCTAGGTCGAAGGGGTGCCTTGGATTTTTATCCTTGCCTTCCCCTTCGTCAAATGTGACCCCCGATCCCTCTTTTGGTTACGTAGACCCAAAAGTTCTCTAAAAGGGTTTATTTACTTTTTCATTCAAAAACAAAAATCATTTTTTGGGTGACTTGGTACACCCTAACTCTATACCAAGTGGCGACTCCATTTTGATACAAAAACCCTTTTGAACTTTATATGGCCAAACCGTCGCATTATCAAGTCCCATGGCCTGTATTTTTCTTTCCACACTTTCACACTATTCACACACCTTCACACAACACACACCGTCAAAAAGTGGGGCGCGACACTTAATTGCATGCCTTTTGAATGTTTTCATTTTATTTATTTATCCGCTTTAGTCGTCTTAATTTCGTATATTTATTTTAGTTCATTTTTTATTATTTGAAAGGCATTTAAATGCCAAGTTGTAATAGTTAGGTTTATTTTATTTTATTTTTATTTTTCCCCATTAGATTGTAGTAGGGCCCCCTCAAATGTAATAGCTAGGGTTTTATTCGCTTTCTTTTCGCTTGTGTGATTTGCATGCTTACGTGCTATGTGTTACCGCTTTCTTAGGGCCTTGCATCTAGATATCATGATTATGTGTTATGTGTTTATGTGGCATTATGTGTTTACTCGCTTTATTATGCTTTTATGAGGTTATAATTAATGTGTGACGTTATCACAATAGTCCAACGCTAGTTGTGATCCTTTTTTCGATACCACACTAGTCCAACGCTAGTTGTGGTTTTCCTTGTTTGATTTCCCACTAGTCCAACGCTAGTGAGAAAGTAGAAATATGGGCTAGTCCAACGCTAGACCCTTAGGAGCCCTTCGCGCGTTAGATCATGATTGTATGATAAAATCACTTCATTTCATGCATATTTTTCCACTTTCTAGGGCCTTTTATCATTTTGTATGATATTCCCCTTATACGTATATCCCTTATCCCTAATTTCCCTATATATATACCCCTATGTATGATACATAACATTAGACTTGCATTTCATTTTAGAATTAGGATTAGGGTAGTGCATTTGCTTGATTAGATTAGGGAAACCCCTTGAGTATGGGATATGGACGAGTTTGGCTTTTCTAGCCTTAGCACGCTCGTATTCCCTCTATTAAAGGGAAAATTGAGTCACGAATATTAGTCCCCCGTACCTGACATGTTGCATTCCTTTAAGACATGCATATCTCTATAATTATTTTATCTCTTTTCTTTTCTTAGAGTCTCATATTTTCTGCACTATTCGTGACCTCTCCAAAGAGTCATTATTGGGCATCACAATTAATGTGATTGGCACCATTCAAGCTTTGAAGAGAAATTTTGCCCCCCGACACCCCCTAGGTCTAGGGTTTGCATCCATATAGTACATCCAAATGTGATAAATTTTTAGGATAAAACAAGAAAATCTTTGACTAAATCACGCAACTAGCCTTGGTTAGGTCGAAGGGGTGCCTTGAATTTTTATCTTTGCCTTCCCCTTCGTCAAATAGGACTCCCGAACCTTTTTCGTTGGTTTACGTAGACTAGGAGTCGTTTAAAAGGGGTTTCTTTCTACCTTTTCCTTTAAAAAATTCATTTTTAGGTGACTTGGTACACCTTAACTCTATACCAAGTGGCGACTCCGATGTTTATTTCAAAAACCCTTTTTAAACTATATTTTGGGTCAAATCGTCGCATTTTCGAGTCCCATTTAGACCCATATTTTTCTTCATTTTCTTTGTAAATCAAAATTCATTTTTCAAATCAAAAATTCACTTTTTTAAAACCATTTATTTATTTTTCTTATAAAAAATGGGGCGCGACAAACGTGAAAGGCCATGATTTTACCCCTATATGTTTGGTACCTCATTGAGCGTAAACTCACCCCTTTCTGTTGCCTTTGTTTTCCTTACAGGGGACAAACTTGGAAATCACGATTTTGGAAGAAAATGGTCAAGCTAGTATATATGTCATGTGGTTAAACTCTTTTGAAAACGAAACCCTAATTGTATTTTGTGTAATATGAGTACCTTGGATCGCACTTTATGTTAATTTGTTCAAGACTTCAATGTAAATATATGTATAAGTGTTTAACCTTGTCTATTAAATGTATTTCGTTGAGACTATAATTCTATGGTTTAGTAGGCATGTTCTCACCTTAGTAGTTTCCAATTGTTCATTTTCTTTGGGTTCTATCGCGCGTACTACGTTGGGTTTGTGTGAATCGACTCCGTAGTCCTGGCGAGAGTTGGGCAGGCGGTCCGCCGAACCCTTTGGTTCGCCTTAGGGTGAGGTGGGGCTGTCACAGTTAACCTTGTCAAGTTGATCAACTTCTGTTTTCCCATTGAATAGAGACTGCTTTGCTGAGCCAGATAAAAGATTTTAATTATCTCAACTAAAAAATACAATAGTGCATAAAACTACGCTCACCTGTGCCACAAAGTAACCACCAAGTTAGTATATGGTTTCAAAGGGCTTCCATATTGACATGCTAATCCAAAGTCACAGATCTTCAACTTACCACAGTTATTTAAAAGTATATTTGATGTCTTTAAATCTCTGTGCAAAACCCAGTTATCGTGAATATACTTAACACCCACAAGAAATGCACAAGGCTTAGGGAATTAACTTCATTCTAGCTAAACGGTTGTTTCATTATCTCTATTAACCCCTTTAGATCATTTGGTGACAGTTTCAGTTCCCAAATACGAATAGTTTAGACAATTGGACATGTAAGTTTGAAAACTATGTTAACTGTGTGTGTGTTAATTGTTGGATATTGCTCTTATGTTAATTGTGATTTAGCATTTATATCTTATTCTGTGCATAGGTGTGTGTGTCTTCTATATACATATATTTATTTATTTATTTATTTATTGAATCGGGGTTGAATCGGTCTGACTGGTTGAATCTTGACCCTTTCACTTCACCGGTTCAATTGACGGTCCGGGTTTTAAAACATTGGTGAGATCCGCTATATCAAGTTCCGGACCTATATTTAGGATTTGACCCACCCATGCTTAAGTAGTAACTAGTAATTAGTAATGGTCTCTAACCAAGTAAAAGTCCAAGGCCCAAGGCCCCAGGCAGTCAAAAATTAGAAAAAGATTAGGATTAAAAAGCATGGGTGGGTCAAATCGTAAATATAGGTCCGAAACTTGATATAGCGGATCTCACTTGTACGCGGCTACATTATTAACTTTCCCTGTCCTCGCCGCTAGGTGAAGACACAGTTCTCCTAGCTGAACCGCAACGCAGCATCTTCCGGCGACAGCCAACGACGAGGATATATTTCTCTACCTCTTTATCCGGTAAGGTTACTTCATTTTATCTCTCTCTTCTCACCTTTTATTTACTTATTTACTTTTAATCTCACAAATTTCAATCTCTTGTATACATCTTTTTTTTTTTGCTATAATTCTTAGAATTGATTGTGCATTTCTATTTTTACATTTGTCTACGATTTTTTAAACTTTTTTTTCAAAACTTTGGGCTGGATCTACTGGTATATAGTTACTGCTAATTAATTTTTGGTAGCTTTCTGCTGGACTTTGGGTTTAGGGTTTTGCGTAGGGAGCATAGCAGGAAATAGCAATAGCAATGAGTCGTAGCTTAGGTATACCGGTGAAGCTTCCACACGAAGCCACAGGACACATCGTGACCGTAGAGCTGAAGAGCGGAGAGCTTTATAGAGGCAGCATGGTTGAATACGAAGACAATTGGAATTTCCAGCTCGAGAACATCACTTTCACAGCTAAGGTACTCTCGTTCCAATGTTATTCTGCCCTTCATTAATGTGACGACCCCACCTCCCCCCAAGGCGTACCAAAGGGTTCGGCGAGTCGCCTGCCCAACTCTCGCCAGGACTCACTCACTCGTATCACGTGCATACATCCATCGACAATAAATAACATCGCAATTCACACTTACAATTTACATCGATGCATATTCAAAATACAAAACCTCTATATACCCCAAACGGGTTCAAAGTGTATACAATCCAAGTACAATCATCCTAATCGAGTGATAGTGCGAGTACAAGTCAAAAGTTAAAAACAACTAGACTACGCTAGTCTTTACATATCTCACGCCTCGCTCGTACCCCTGTAAAGAAAACAAAACTAACGGAGTATGCCAAAACTCAGTGACGTTCCAAATTTCAAATTGGACATCAGATAAAGTAATAACAGCGTGATAGAGAAATAGCGAGCAAACAAGTCGAATCAGAGAAATAACACTTCAAATAGTCAAGAAATATCTGGTTCACATTCACATGTAAGGATATAGTGGCTCATATCTCGGCTCCATCACAGCTCGATCGATTGGTAGTTGACACTCCGTCAACTTTCAAGTAATGAACTAGTCCAGAAAAACCCCACTTCACGCCAGTCTCTGTCCACCGATCAACCCCCTTACCGAGCCTGCACGTCATGCGAAACACGGGTGGTATTACTCGAGTATACCGATTAACCGAGGAGATAACACTCCACTCGACATCACTAATTACCCAGGGTTCGTTATCTAATCGACCTGGCCCTTGCCGGCTCAACTCGATTAATTAGCCACAGGGTTTCTGGAATTCCAGGCAAGATATAATTCACACGCATGTAGAGCAAGACAATTGAATTCGATGAACAAGAACAAATCTCGTTAGGGCAAGTGCGATAAAGTACACCCTTGCCCTATCAAATCACTTATATATATCATGTAATCACATTGGTCAAAGATAAATCACAAATATCAAGTTCAATCAGATATTTGGAAGCACTCACCAAAAGTTGTGCCTCTAGTGATCGCGTCGGGATTGTACTCCGGGTTTGGAGTCCAAATCTGCGATAAAACTTGACTTAAGAACTTTGAAAATCGACTAAGGTTCGAAACTTAGACGTTTCGTTCAATAAGAATCAAGAAATTGAAATTCACTTGAAGAGTAGTCGTGAAACACTTGCTCACTTTTTAAACTACAAAACTTTGTAACATTTATATTTGGAAATGCCATTTGAGTAGAAAGTACAAGAAAAACATACTCCGAGCAGTCATTATTTTATTTCTCAAGGGAACAAGTTCGGCCAAGTCCTTACTTATATACCTCGGTAAAAGAAGACGCAAATATCCTAGATGGCTCAAGCAGTAGTCACTCTTAACCCTTACTCAAGTTACAAATATGTCTACCTAGCCCTCGAGCGTAAATTTGGGCAGCACGCCCTTTGTATTTTCCTATTTCCAGCCATTTATGGCTTCATTCTTTTCCTCAGTCAAATCCAAAGTTACACATAAAAAAAACTCATTTCAATAGCCGTTCAATAGGCTCAAGGTAATACAAGTACAAAAATCAAGCTAACGACATGTGCGGAAATGAAGTCTAGCGAAAGACAGATTTGACGTGGTTTTGCGTAACGGACACAACTGAGGCTACGCTTATCGGATTGAGGTGTAACTTAAACCGTTTCGAAGCTAAGACAAAGGGTTACAATTTTGATGAAGATCACTTAGTCCAATTTCTAGTGTAACCCATTCAAATTCCCAATTCACAGAGCCAATCTCCTACTGGTAGACCAGTTAACCACACTATCTTAAAATGGCCATATCGCAAGCTACCAAAGTCCGTTTAAGACGTTCTCAGAGGCGTTGAAAAGCTAAGACAAAGTAATAAAACTTTCATGTTTTGGCTAAAAGCTAGTTCAGTACGTATCTAGGTGAACAAACGCAACCAACTTAGTGTACTGTCAAAACTGTCCGCTGATTTTACTCCTAGGGCAGTCAGGGTATTTTCATCTTTTCATAGGCTACGTTACTCCGATTGAGCTGAACTTTTGTAGGCAACCATAAAATGTCATTCTATACAAATTTCATGTTTTGTGCTAAGCCTAATTCGGCTTCTAACATGATGAAATGGAATCGGGTAGAACTAGAACTACAATTTCCAGAAATCTGGAATTTTGCTATATTCAAGTTATAATTCACATTTTTACCTTGAAACTACCACTACCATCTCCTTTACAAGATTATATACCAGATGTATACATCATACAACACCTAACCCACAAGAAACCCTAACTCAAAAGTCATCCATATAATCATCAAAATCACTTGGAACAAGCATCACAAGCACAATACTAACATTAATACCCAACTTAATCATGATTAATGGAGAAAGAAAGGTTGATTAGCCATTATACCTCAAGACAAGAGCTTGCAAGAATGATCCTTCACCTCTCCTTGAAATTTTTGGTTCTTTAAGCTTCCCAAGCTTCCAAACTAGTGATTAATCGGTTTAGTTTTTCTTGTTTGCACTCAAAAGGTTGGATTCAAGGTAGAAGATTGAAAACTCTCCTCACTCTTTTGCCTCTCCTTGCTCTCAGCCAAAACAGAAAGAAAATGAGGGAAATGAGCTGAAATGAGAGATAAGAAGGCAAGACAAAAGGGTTGGTCAAGGGACCATAGATGACCAACACTTGTCACCACCAAAACCATCCAAATTTTACTTTCTTTTCCTTGCATTTTGGCCCACATATTTCGGCTATATGGCTGAGGATGAGAGAGATATTTTTAAAAAATATCAAGGGTATGTGGTGGTAGAGAAGTGGTGGTCAAGTGGTGGGTTCAATCGATAATGATCGATACCCGTCGGTTTGAGCCGTTTTTTCTTAAATCACGTATACTAGGGTTTTTACCTTCTAATCACTAACTTATTATTATCACTTCAAATCATATAATATTTCCTCATCCAAAAGTCACTCTTACCTACCAAATTTGATCCTCAGTCCGTACCGAATAGTCACACTACGGAAAAATGTGAAAACCCTAATTCGCTCTATCTTGAAAACGGACAACGAAACCCTTACTTCTATATTCATTTACACTTATTGTAGGGTGATTGGGTAGTAGGGCCATAATAAATGAATAATTCCCAAATAAAAGGGCATTTTTAAGAAAAATATAAGGAATTTGCAAGTCTTCACACTCTCTCCCCCTTAAAAGAATTTCGACCTCGAAATTCATATCTTTCGTCGTGAACAGGTCGGGATATTTCTCTTGCATGTCCTTTTATAGCTCCCAGGTTGCTTCTTCCACTTCATGATGCTTCCATAGAACCTTTACTAATGGAATCTGCTGGTTTCTCAGATCATTCACCTTCCGATCCAATATTTGAATGGGTCGTTCTTCATAGGTTAAAGATTCATCGAGTTCAATATCTTCTGGTGGCAAAATGTGAGTCGGATCCGGATGATATTTCTTAAGCAAAGAAACATGGAAAACATCATGGATCCGAGACAAACTAGCTGGTAACTCAAGTCGATAAGCCACCTTTCCTATTCGCTGGAGTATATTGAAAGGTCCTATGTATCGTGGTTGCAACTTTTTCCCTTTTCCTGCTCTAATCTTTCCTTCAACGGGGTAATTCGAAGAAACACCTTATCTCCTATTTCAAATTCCAAATCCTTCCTCCGATGATCGGCATAACTTTTCTGTCGGCTTTGGGCTATTTGAAGTTTCTGGCGGATCACCTTTACCCTTTCGTAGGCTTCCTCAACCCATGGTATTGTAGCCAGATCTATAATCTTTCTCTCTCCTACTTCATCCCAATGGATTGGAGATCGACACCGTCGTCCATACAAGGCTTCATATGGGGCCATCTGAATAGAGGAATGATAGCTATTGTTATATGCAAATTCAACCAAGGTTAAGTATTGACTCCAACTTCCTCCAAAATCCACAATACAGGCTCTCAACATATCTTCAAGAGTTTGAATGGTTCTCTCAGATTGTCCATCAATTTGTGGGTGATACACTGTACTATAGTTCAATTTAGTTCCTAGAGCCTCTTGCAATTTCTGCCAGAATCGAGATACAAACCTAGGGTCTCTATCAGATACAATACTCACTGGTACCCCATGTAGTCTCACCACTTCATCCATATAAAGTTTGGCAAGTTTCTCCAAAGAATATTTCATATTTACTGGCAGGAAATGTGCGGTCTTAGTTAATCGGTCCACTATTACCCATATCGCATCATGCCCCTTTTGTATTCGTGGCAACCCTGATACAAAATCGATTGTTATGTGCTCCCATTTCCATTCAGGGATCTCTAATGGCTGTAACAGACCTGACGGTTTTTTATGCTCAGCTTTCATCTGTTGGCACGTAAGACACTTTTGTACAAATTGGGCAATCTCCGCCTTCATATTATCCCACCAATACAGACTTTTGAGATCTTGGTACATCTTATTACTCCCTGGGTACCTAGAGCGGTAAGATTCTTCCAAAATCTCCCTCTTTAACTCCTCATCCCTAGGTACAACGACACGATTTCGGAACTTTAAGATTCCATCAGGACCTAGGTTAAAGTTAGGCAACTCCCCTTTCTTCACTTTTTCCACCCACTTTTGCACCATTGGGTCCTTTACTTGGCCATCTTTAATCCGATCCAACAGTGTCGACTTCACCTCAATATTTCCAAAAATCACCTTTTTCGGTTCCAGACGAGGTTTCCACTCACATACATCTTCTAACAAGCTCCACTCTCCCACCATGGAACTTGCTAGTTGAGCCTTTCGACTTAAAGCATCTGCTACAACGTTGGCCTTTCCGGGATGATAGTTAATCGTACAATCATAATCTTCTAAGAACTCCACCCACCGACGTTGTCTTAGATTTATCTCCTTCTGAGAAAACAGATACTTAAGACTTTTGTGATCCCAATATACCTCGAAAGTCACTCCATATAGATAATGTCGCCATTTTTTCAAGGCAAATACAACAGCTGCAAGCTCTAAGTCATAGGTTGGATAGTTTTGCTCATGAGGTTTTAACTTCCGAGATGCATAGGCAATCACATTCCTATTTTGCATCAACATGCACCCTAGCCCCTCTGTCGAAGCATTGGTGTAAACCGTGTAAATATCGTTCCCATTGGGCAAAGCTAATACTGGAGCCATGGTCAATTGCTTCTTAAGCTCTTGGAAACTACTCTCACACTTAACATCCCAAATGTACTTTCCTTGTTTCTTTGTCAAGTTAGTCAAGGGTCCTGCAATTCTCGAGAAGTTCTTTATAAATCAGCGGTAGTACCCTGCTAATCCTAGAAAATTTCGCACCTCTGTGGGATTCTCTGGCCGCTTCCATTTGGCTACAGCTTCCACTTTCGCCGGGTCTACAGCAAGCCCATCCTTTGAAATTATATGACCTAGAAACGCTACTTTTTCAGCCAAAATTCACACTTGCTGAACTTAGTGAACAATTGGTGCTCTCTTAGGGTTTGCAACACTATTCGCAAGTGTTGTTCATGTTCCTCCCTTGACTTCGAATATACTAGGATATCATCAATAAACACCACTACAAACCTATCCAAGTAAGGTTTAAACACTCGATGCATTAAATCGATGAATGCCGCTGGGGCATTGGTTAAGCCAAAAAGCATTACCGCAAACTCAAAATGCCCATATCGAGTGTTAAACGCCGTTTTTGGTACATCCTCCTTTCTAATTCTCAATTGATAGTACTCTTATCGAAGGTCCAATTTAGAAAACACCACAGCCCATTGTAATTGATCAAACAACTCATTGATGTGGGGCAATGGGTATTTATTCTTAACAGTTACTGCATTCAACCCTCGATAATCAATGCATAACCTTAAACTCCTGTCCTTCTTTTTAACAAATAGCACTGAAGCTCCCTATGGTGACTCGCTCTCATGTATGAATCCCCGTTCTAGCAAGTCTTGCAATTGCACCTTTAACTCCTTAAGCTCAGCAAGTGCCATTCGATAAGGGGTTTTCGAAATGGGAGTAGTTCCGGGTATTAGATCAACCTTAAATTCAATCTCCCTTTCGGGTGGCAGTGACCCCAACTCCTCCAAAAATATGTCCGGATATTCACTGATTATCGGCATGTCTTCCAACTTAATCTTTTCTCCTGGAGTGTTAACTAGAAAAGTTAAATAATCGCATGCCCCACGACTAAGCAATTTCCTAGCCCTTATTCCCGAAATGAGCGCAGATGAGGCTAACATACCCCTTACGTCTAACTTTAAAGTTGTCTCACCTGGTATGCAAAACTCTACCACCTTCATCCTACAATCTACCCGAGTATGGTAATGAGCTAGCCAATCCATACCTAGAATAACATCGTACCCCTTAATGGCTAGACTAATGAGGTCGACTACCAATTTCCGTTCATCAACCCAAATATCACAATTTCTGTACACCTCATTCGCAAGTAAAATTTGGTTACCCGTAGGTGTTCTTACTTCTAAGTTGTGACAGCCCCACCTTCCCCTAAGGCGAACCAAAGGGGTTAGCGGATTGCCTGCCTAACTCTCGCCAGGACTAACGATTCAGTTTAGAGCGATCTAATACGTTTCGGATCTTACAAACGCGCATAAACAAGTCAAAATGTCAAAGTAAAAAAAAAATAAAACCGGAGTCGGCCATGAATAGTAACCGACCCGTCGAAACCCCAACAATCATCAAGCAAATATTTACATGTTAAAATTTAGCAGATACAAGCTAAAGTGGCATACAAAAGTATTCAAAAGTGGATACATGTCTGGTTTGCCAAATCAAAAGAGAAACGGCCCCAAAAGTACATTCAGGGTTTCAATAAATGAGCTATACAAAAGATATGTCCAACTAACTCAATTCGGCAACCAACTATCAATTGCAGTCCAAAAGTATTTATTTTCCTGTAAGGAAAACAAAAGGAATAGGGTGAGCTTACGCCCAGTGAGATAATACCACTCAATCAGCAAAGTTCACATAAGCATAAAGCTTTTCATTTCAATTCATCAAAAGTAAGCAAAGGCACACATTAATGGTGGAGATAAAAAGGATACGGGCGGCTCTCAAGGGCCCTTTTCCTCGTTTGCATTCTTGATCTAACCTCATTGACTCTCCGTCAATATTTAAAAGTAACAAACCGTAGACTCTACTTTACTTCCATTCCTTCCACCCAACATACCCCTACCGGGCCCGAACTCCAAACACTTGCACTGTGGTATTACTCGAGTATACTGGAATCGAGAGTCTCTCATACTACAAGATTCCATATAACAGTCCCCAAGGTTCATTATGTAAGGCCCAAAGACAACCTAAGAGGGGGGTGAATTAGGTTGATTAAAATCTTAATCAAATTTATGCAATTTTTGCTTAATAAAAATTTACCTTCTTTTCTAGTAATGATCAATCAAGTAGATTAGAAGAAGAGAGCAATATTGATTCGAAAAACAAGTATAGATAAGCAATGAGAATTTTATTAAACAAAAAAGAATAAGATAGAATATCAAACCGATTGTCTACCAAGCTTTCCTCAAACTTGAAGACCAATCACTAGGTTGAGCAACTTCTCTTTGATGAAAGATGATCAACTAGATGTACAATGGAGGGAGCACTTTCTCCTTGCCCTAAGCCTCACTTAGTCAAGCTAAGAAGTTTTACAATCACTCAGATAACCCTCAACAAAGCTACACTAAAGAAACTTTCAATCACAAAAGAAATGCTCACAAGAAATTCACACCACTTGGAGAACAAATCTAGCTTTGGAGACTATTTTCAAGCTAAAATATCTCTTGAGATCTTGTAGACAAAGTGTGCAAAAGTCGTCATCTGAATCAGAATCGTTTGTATTTAAAGGGAACCAAAAATGGGATTCATTAATACTTCCAACGGATAGAAGGCAGACGAAGAGTCAGCTAGCCGTTGGGGCTGTCGGACGTCCGACGGCTTAGTCATCGTCCGATCCTATCGTCCGAAAATCAGTCAAGTTGTTGTTCGGACGTCCGATGGGATTTTATCGTCCGAGCTTCTGTGTCCGAACGTTGTCCAGAGAGTTATCAAATCTTCGTGGAATTTTTAGGACGTCCGACACGATCACTGTGCGTCCGACGAGTACGTCCGATCCATCCGGACGTCCGATGCTTCCTCACGATCGTCCGACAGAATTTCCTTCTTGATGTTCTTCATCCTTTCGGACGTCCGACCGATTCCTTCGGATGTCCGACATGAGTGTCCTGTTTTTGCTTCTTCTTTTGGTTGATTTTCATTTCTTGACATATTCGTACCTGATTCTTTGATAGGCAAAAAACACTTATATTTGAAAAGAGTTAGATAAACATTTCAAAGTCCTTTGTGATCATCAAAACCAAGAATAACATTCTCCCCCTTTTTGATGATGACAAAACAAAGGTTTGAAATGAGATTTGATGATTGCAATAAAAACTCCCCCTTTCTCAATAGACAAGAACTCCCCCTTACTTAGTGAATCATAAAATTTTTTGAAAAACTCCCCCTCACTTGGCTGCCCAACCGAATTAAATAATTATCCAAAATATGACAATTAAGCAGCCAACATCCAACATTTTACCAATTCAATCCATCAGCCAATCCAAATTTAATCAAATCATCAATCAATCAATCCAACATCATCAATCATCAATCAATCCAGTCCTCTCCTCCTTTTTGTCATCACAAGAAGGCAATCAATCACATCCATCTCATCCACAAACACATTCGTCAATGCAAACCAAAAAATTCATTACATCCATACAATCATCATTCAAAATACTTAAACATCTATCAAACAGTACCAAAAGAAACATAAACATAATCATAACCAAATGTTGAATTCATCTACATATCCATTGTTGAACACCACAAACACATGAAATAGACAAACAAAATGCAAATGTCCTAAATGGTGAACTATGTGGATCCAGGTGTTCTTCGAGAGAGCTGATATTGGGAGAGGTCCTCCTCTTCAGTTTCTTCATCATTTTCAGCAGCCTCTTCAACTGGTGCCTTGCCTTTATCTGATGTGGAAGGGCTATGAGGAGTCACAGGAGTTGATGAACCAGGGTCTGGAATTGATGAGCTTGGATCAGTGGGGTGTGGCTCTTTGTCATGGGAAACTTCCTCAACCACAGGTGGGGGAAAAAGAAGGTTCTTTTTGTCTAGGAAGGCTGTTTGTTGCTCAGAGGACATGGTGAGCATTAGACCATGTTCTAGAAGAAGAACATGCTGTTTGAGTTCACGAAAGAACTCAATCACTTCATCATTGGAGGAGGAAGCTGCTTTAGTGGCAGACTTCCTGGGATGAATGGGAGTGAGTGAAACAGATGAAGGATCATGTGCAGTCTTAGACCTTTGTTCACTAGATGATGCCCCCTTATAAGCCCACAGATTATCTTTAAAAACAAGATTTTTCCTTTCAAAATATCCTTTGGTAAAGGCATAAGAAAATGCTTCTTTGGGACAAACACCTAGAATTGGAACTTTGTAAAACTCAAAAATTTTTTGAAGAAACTTTCCATAAGATAATTTTCTGTGAGAATCAGTGGCATAGCGAAGTAAAAACTTGCACATGACAAAACCAAAATCAATACGAATTTTTTCTCGAAAACAGTAAAAGAGATACAACTCCATTTTGTTTGCATCAGTTCTATGGCCATCAGTGGGTACAAGCAGGTTTGAAATGATTGAAAAGGCAATTAGATTCACAGGAGCAAGATCATTCAGTTTAGCATCAGCAGGGGAGGAAAAACTTCTTTTAAAATAAGTCAACATTTTAGCCCCAACAAAATGATTATCAGCAGTAGGGTGCTCTTCATAGGAAAAGAAATTTGTAATTTTATCCTTGCATCCACGTTCAATGGTAGTATTTAAAATAAAATTCACAGTTTCAGAATCAAAGACTAAGTCTACCCCATTAACCCTGGACATGATCTCAGTTTGGTCAGTGCCTTTCCTAAGATTGGCAAAAAATTGATGCAGCATTTCAGGATAATAGACATTGGGCATAGAAATGAGATGTGACCATTTCTGGAAAGCAAATAGACTCAGAATAGATTCTAAACCTATGTGGCGAAATTCAGAAGAGTTTACAGTTCGTTGAGGGATGACACCTTTCTGGGATATCCAGGAGTGTTTGTCTTTTGCAGCATCATCAAAGAATGTAGGGAGTGTGGCTGATTTTAGAGGCGGTTGAGAAGAGGTTCCCTGTCTAGATTCAGGCTGAGAGGTGGGTTGTGGAGTAGTCCGCGACATTTGACCCTTTACGGCTCCTCTCTTGAAGCGTTTGGATGAACGTTTGACCGTAGGAAGATCCTCATCCTCATCCCTGAGTGGATTCTTGCGTCCGGCAGTAACCTTTCCTCCTCTTAGATTCACCATTGTGTGAAATGTATGGAATGAAGGATGCAAATGATGCACACAGTAGTAGGGAAGTGAATCGCACAGAAATTTTGGGACAAAAAGGCCTTGAACAAGATTTGACAGAGCGGTTATGAGAAAGTAGGGTTTTGAGGGAAATTTGGAAATTTGCGAAATGTTATGCGATTCGGTGAAATGATCAGGAGAAACGAGTCACAATCGATCAGGAAAAATTTTGGTTGAGTCAATTTGGGAATGAGAGCTTCAGAATGGTATGAATTTGAGAGTGAGAGACGAGAGAGTTTTCGTCCGAGAGGAAATAGAAGAAGAAGAGTTTGAAGCAAATGAGGAAGAAAGTTACTTTAAAAAGTGTACCGTTGCACTGTCGGACGGCCGAACGAAGTCGTGCGTCCGACATCTTCGTCCGAACAGGTGTTTTCTGGAAAAAATAGCTGAAGAACATTATCGGACGTCCGTTCATCTTCTTTCGGACGTCCGAAGGCTTTGAAAAATTTTAAGATGATTTTTTGATTATCCCTAATTTTGATCTTAGATGAATGAACTGATCTAATGGCAAAGCTTTTGTAAAAATATCAGCAAATTGATCTTTAGAACAAACATAATTTACACATACTTCACCTTTTTGAACAAGATCGCGAATAAAGTGATGCTTTATATCTATATGCTTTGTCCTAGAATGTTGAATTGGATTTTTGGTCAAATTGATAGCACTAGTATTGTCACAGAATATAGGCATGCAGTCATATGATAATCCAAAATCATTCAAGGTATGCTTCATCCATAAAAGTTGAGCACAACATGCACTAGCGGCAATATATTCCGCTTCGGTTGTAGACAAAGAGATTGCATTTTGTTTCTTGCTAAACCAAGAGACTAAGCAATTACCAAGAAAGTGACAAGTTCCACTAGTACTCTTTCTATTCACACGACAACCTCCAAAATCAGCATCCGAATATCCATATAGTGCAAACTCACTAGATCTAGCATACCAAAGACCATAGTCTAATGTGCCTTTCAAATACCTAAAAATCCTTTTAACAGCATTCAAATGTAATTCTTTTGGACAAGATTGAAATCTAGCACACAAGCAAACAGCAAACATAATATCAGGTCTACTTGCGGTTAAATAGAGTAAGCTTCCGATCATACCTCTATAGTGCTTTTCATCCACATGATTACCTTCTTCATCTTTGTCAAGTTTTGTAGAAGTGCACATAGGAGTTCCAACTTGCTTTGAGTCCTCCATGCCAAAATTTTTCAGCAATTCCTTGGTATATTTTGCTTGATTTATAAAAATTCCCTCAAGGGCTTGATGTATTTGAAGTCCAAGGAAGAAATTTAATTCTCCCATCATACTCATTTCAAATTCACTTTGCATAGTGGTGGAAAAATCCTTGCATAGATACTCATTAGAAGCACCAAAAATAATATCATCAACATATATTTGCACAATAAGAAGGTCATTTAACACTTGCTTAGTAAAAAGTGTGGTGTCCACAAAACCTCTTTTGAAACCATTTTCAATCAAGAAACCACTTAACCTTTCATACCAAGCTCTTGGAGCCTGTTTTAAACCATATAATGCTTTAGATAGTTTAAACACATGACTTGGAAATTTTGTATTTTCAAAACCGGGGGGTTGATCCACATATACTTCTTGATCAATAAAACCATTTAAAAAGGCATTTTTAACATCCATTTGAAACAATTTGAAACCTTTGAAACAAGCAAAAGCAAGAAACATTCTAATAGATTCTAATCTCGCTACGGGAGCAAATGTTTCATCAAAATCAATTCCTTCTTCTTGTGCATATCCTTTAGCAACTAATCTGGTTTTATTTCTTACAACAACACCTTTATCATCCAATTTATTTCTGAATATCCACTTTGTGCCAATGATAGGTTGATTTTGAGGTCTATCAACAAGTGTCCAAACCTTATTTCTCTCAAATTGATTAAGTTCCTCTTGCATAGCCAAAATCCAGTTATCATCCTTTAAAGCATCATTGATATTTTTGGGTTCAAAAAGAGAAACTAAAGCAAAATTGTCTATCAATTTTCTAGATGAAGAACGAGTCTTTACCTTTTCGGATGGATCACCAATTATAAACTCTCTTGGATGATTTTGGCTGAATTTCCAAGCATTAGGAAGGTCTTTGACTGAATCATCATTCTCATCTTCATCACCCTTTTCTTGATCATTATGAGCTTCATCCATCATTTCCATTGCTGCTGGTTAGAAATTCCTTCGTCACCAATTTTCAGCTTTTCCATTCCTTCACGAATACCTACATCATCATCCTCACACGACCTTTTGGAATTATCATCATTAGTTTCATCAAATGTTATGTGAATGGCTTCTTCTATCACAAGAGTCCTTCTATTAAAGACTCTATATCCTCTTTTGTTCTCACAATAACCCAAAAATATTCCTTCATCAGATTTTTTCTCAAACTTACCAAGATGTTCCTTTAAATTTAAAATAAAACATTTACAACCAAAGACTTTGAAATATCCAACCGTAGGTTTTTTATCAAAAATCAGTTCATAAGATGTCTTATTCAAAATGGGTCTCAAAAGGATTCTGTTCATCACATAACATGCAATGTTTACCGCTTCAGCCCAAAGGTATTTTGGCAAACTACATTCACTTAACATAGTTCTAGCAGCCTCTTGTAGTGTCCTATTTTTCCTTTCTACAACACCATTTTGTTGTGGAGTTCTTGCAATTGAAAACTCATGTGTTATGCCATTATGATCACAGAAATCTGGAAAATCACAATACTTGAATTCCGTTCCATTATCACTTCTAATCCTA
The DNA here is from genome assembly GCF_036785885.1 of Coffea arabica. Lineage (NCBI taxonomy): Eukaryota > Viridiplantae > Streptophyta > Magnoliopsida > Gentianales > Rubiaceae > Coffea > Coffea arabica. The sequence continues at coordinate 29,568,105 of NC_092323.1, read as the reverse complement.
ACAATTTTTAAGCCAATCAGATTTTGCACTTTAGCAAACAATGAAGTGAAATTCTTGAAGGCATCATCCTTATGAGCAAGAAATATCACCCAAGTATATCTAGAATAATCATCCACAATCACAAAGCAGTATTTCTTACCTCCCAAGCTAGTGATTTGAGTATGACCAAATAAGTCAAGATGCAAGAGTTCTAAAGGTTTAGAAGTTGAAACACACTTTTTTGGTTTAAAAGAAACTTTTGTTTGCTTTCCAAATTGACATGCATCACAAATTTTATCCTTTTCAAAACAGATTTTTGGCAAGCCTCTAACCAGCTCCTTTTTTGAAATTTCCTTTAGTAAATCCATGTTAAAATGACAAAGTCTCCTATGCCACAACCAAGGATCTTCATTTGAAGCTTTAAGACATTTGAAGCTAGAAGAATCAATTTTATCAAGAACCACAATATATATGTCATTAAACCTCTTACCTTTGAACACAACATTATATTTGGAATCAAGCACAATGCATTCATGCTTTTTAAACAACACATTCAAGTCTTTATCACACAAATGACTAACACTAAGCAAGTTATAACCTAAATTATCAACTAAGAGCACATTATGAACAAAAGTTTCACCATCCTTACCAACATCACCTATTCCAATTGTCTTAGCTTTCACATCATCACCGAATGTCACCTTTCCACTTGATTTTGATTTTAGCTTTATGAACAAAGAGGGATCACCGGTCATATGCCTTGAGCAGCCGCTATCGATAAACCATTTGGACTTGTTTGAGCCTTTTTCCTGAAAAGAGAAAATGTTTGGTACCCTTTTTAATTTTTGGGTCCACAATAGTTAGCATTGTATCTTACTAACCAAATGCATTTCATCCCTTTGTTCAGATTTCTTTTCACATAGCAATCTCCTTTCAAATGTCCTTTTTGACAACAAAAATCACACATAATGGAAGAGTCCTTAACATGTACTGGTTTGACATATCTCAATCCACTTCTTCTATATGTTGTGAAATCATGTGCATTTTTGTTGCGTGCTAATGTTCTTTGATAAGCAGTAAGAAAGGTAGATGACATGTTCTTTTTGAGAAAATCTTGTTTTCTTGCTTTCAAAGTCTCATCCAAGTTGTCCATTCTTTTCTTCAAATCACCATGTCTTTCCTTCAGCATTTTACAAATATTTGTCTTTCTATCAAGCTCATTTTGAACATTAAATCCAGCTCTTACAAGACAATCATTGTCAGTCTTTAGTTGTTTATTTTGTTGAAGAAGACTTGTATTTTCATGAATGAGAAAAGCAATTTTCTGTTTTAGCTGCTTGTTTTTATCATAAGATTCCTTCAAGGCATTATGCATTTTTTCAACAAAGGATTCAAGATTATCATCTTTTTCATCATCACTTTCAGATTGAGAGTGTATAGAAGTTACCTCATTATCTCCAATAGCCATGAAGGCCATTTGAGCTGATTCTTACTCTTCTTCAACTTCCCCTTCAGAGTTGCATTCATTCCAAGTAATTTGGAAGTTGTTGAATCTTGTCTTTCGATCAGCTTTCCCATCTTTTATTTTCTTCATGGGGCATTCGTTTGCATAGTGTCCAGGCTGTCCACATTCATAGCATTTGTCCACTAGCTTCTTGTTGAATTCTTGTTTTCCTTTGTTCCTTGCATTTGATGAATAATTTTGAAATTGATTGCTAGGTCCTCCCTTTCTAAACTTCCTTTTATTCAAGATTCTCTTGAAGCCTCTTGTGATGAGAGCAAGATCATTATCATCACCATCCGAGTCTTCATCATCCAAGTGAGCTGGATCATCTTCACTTTGAGTAGTCTTTAGAGCAATATTTCTCTTTGCTCTAGCATCCTCTTCCTCCTGCACTTTAGATTTCAGTTTCAACTCATAAGAGGTTAGTGAGTTAATGAGAGATTCAATAGGCACAGAATTTAAATCCTTAGCCTCCTCTATTGCAGTCACTTTATTTTCCCATTCTTTGCCCAATGCATTGAGAATTTTCCTGTTCTTCTCTCCCAAGGTGTACTCTTTGCCCAACACCTCGAGATCTTTGATCAAGTCATTGAACCTGCAATACATTTTGTCAATATCCTCAAGAGGTTCAATTTTAAATGATTCATACTTTGTGACCAAGATAGCCTTTTTCTGTTCTCTCACGTTGTCACCACCCTCATGGATTTCTCTTAGCTTATCCCACATTTCTTTGGCCGATTTACAGCCTTTTACTCTAATTGATTCATTTGAATCTAAGGCACTATAAAGAACATTCATGGCTTTGGCATTCAATGTGAGATTAGTCTTATCTTGAGCATTCATTTCAGCTCTTCTTTTTGGCCGAAGCAACCCTGTATCTGCATCAAGAAAGTTAGCTTCATGCGGTCCTTCACTCACAATAAACCATAGCTCAATATCAATAGATTGCAAAAAGATAATCATCCTTTCTTTCCAGCTAACATAATTGGAGCCACTGAACATGGGAGGCCTAGTAACAGATTGCCCCTCAACAAACATAGCATGACTGGTTGTCATCTTTACTCCAAGCCGTTTGAGCTTAATCTCTAGGAGACCAAGCTCTGATACCAATTGTAAGGCCCAAAGACAACCTAAGAGGGGGGGTGAATTAGGTTGATTAAAATCTTAATCAAATTTATGCAATTTTTGCTTAATAAAAATTTACCTTCTTTTCTAGTAATGATCAATCAAGTAGATTAGAAGAAGAGAGCAATATTGATTCGAAAAACAAGTATAGATAAGCAATGAGAATTTTATTAAACAAAAAAGAATAAGATAGAATATCAAACCGATTGTCTACCAAGCTTTCCTCAAACTTGAAGACCAATCACTAGGTTGAGCAACTTCTCTTTGATGAAAGATGATCAACTAGATGTACAATGGAGGGAGCACTTCCTCCTTGCCCTAAGCCTCACTTAGTCAAGCTAAGACGTTTTACAATCACTCAGATAACCCTCAACAAAGCTACACTAAAAAAACTTTCAATCACAAAAGAAATGCTCACAAGAAATTCACACCACTTGGAGAACAAATCTAGCTTTGGAGACTATTTTCAAGCTAAAATATCTCTTGAGATCTTGTAGACAAAGTGTGCAAAAGTCGTCATCTGAATCAGAATCGTTTGTATTTAAAGGGAACCAAAAATGGGCTTCATTAATACTTCCAACGGATAGAAGGCAGACGAAGAGTCAGCCAACCGTTGGGGCTGTCGGACGTCCGACGGCTTAGTCATCGTCCGATCCTATCATTTGAAAATCAGTCAAGTTGTTGTTCGGACGTCCGATGGGATTTTATCGTCCGAGCTTCTGTGTCCGAACGTTGTCCAGAGAGTTATCAAATCTTCGTGGAATTTTTAGGATGTCCGACACGATCACTGTGCGTCCGAAGAGTACGTCCGATCCATCCGGACGTCCGATGCTTCCTCACGATCGTCCGACAGAATTTCCTTCTTGATGTTCTTCATCCTTTCGGACGTCCGACCAATTCCTTCGGACGTCCGACATGAGTGTCCTGTTTTTGCTTCTTCTTTTGGTTGATTTTCATTTCTTGACATATTCGTACTTGATTCTTTGATAGGCAAAAAACACTTATATTTGAAGAGAGTTAGATAAACATTTCAAAGTCCTTTGTGATCATCAAAACCAAGAATAACACATTAATTGGCACGACCAATCCCTCGCCGGCTCGATTCAATCAACTACCAATGGGATTGAGCTCAATGGTAACAATCATGGTCGTTGGATACTCGTCCAAACGACACCAAGTCAAGTACTTTTCATTTCATGTAACGTTCCATGTAACATTCCAATAACATGAGGAATAAGTGAGAGTGATAAAGTACACCCTCACTTCAATCAATATCGATGGTGCAATAAACATTTAACACATCAAGTTCAAGTATCAAAGCCATATAGTAACACACAAGTGAGTAGTACACTCACCACGCTTGCAAATGATATTTCATGCACCTCCGTCAAAAGAGCGTCGTGAACCACCGTCACGCCCTAAAATATGCAAACAAGTACAATGAGACTCGATAAAGAGTCATAAACCAATGCCAAATATGACCAAAATAGGATTCCATAAGTATACATAAGCATTAGAGGAAACCAGAAAAATCCGGAATGGAGTTAAGCGTTAACCCGAAAAAAATAGTTTTTGACGTCATTATGCGGTTTTGGTACCAATGGCACTACGATTATCAGATGAAGGTACAAGACCCACCGTTTCGAAGCTAAGGGATAGGGCTACAATATTTCAGAAGGTCACTCAGCCCAGTTTCGAGTGTAACTAGGTAAAAAATGCAAGATACTACACCAAAACCGTAAAAATAGGTTCACAGAATGCATTCTGGTGCAAACATCATAAATCAGGCTACCTAAGTCCAAATCTAGAAATTCCAAAGCCATCCGAAAGATAAGCAACAGGGATACAATTCATCAGAAGGCCTGAACAACCAATTCGGAAGTATTCCCAACCAAAATAACCAATTACAGACGCAATTCTCAAATTCGGGTAAAACCAGGACAGCAAGGGTAATTCCGTATTTTCTCAAGCTACGATACTCCGATTGACCTGAAATTTTGTAGGAATCTCTAAAATATCATTCCCTACAACTTTCATGTTTTAACCCAAGGCCAATTCGGCCTCTAACTATGAGCTACAAAATCGGGCAGAATGTAATTCCAAGAACCCTAACTTTCCAATTTTTCTTCCAAAACAGAAATTGCTTGCAATTTACCACTTTTTCCACCTTCTAGCTTCCTTAAATACCATTTCTAATCATCATACATAACAACAGAATCATATTCATATGAAAACAGAAAAATCCCCAATAATTACAAAACTTCACCAATTCAACCAAAAATCAAGATATAAACCATAAAATTGCATCTTATACCACCACTAATCATGGATTAAACATCATTAGAGGGAGGAGAGGGGTCCTTCTCAACTTACCTTAGCAGCACAAGAGAGAGAGCAACTAGTCACCTTAGCTTTCCAAACAACTTCACCAATCACCTCACCAACACTAAGTGAAGAGGTTTTATGGAACAAAAGAAAGTTTAAGTGGTTGTTTTGGTAGATTTGAGCAAGAAGAAATCAAGAAGTTGGAGAGGTTTTTCTTTTCTTCCTTCCTTGAGAGAGAGAGCCGGCTTCAAGCTTGCAAATTTTAAGGAATTTTTGGGTCAATTTTTAATTTATTGGTAAGAGAAGGAATAGTGGTCAAAAGTGAAACCAACCTCCAAGTGACACTTGTCACTTTATTTAATGCATCTCTATCTCTTTGTTTCCTCTCACACCAATCCAAATAGCAACCTCTCATTATCTCTTAGCACCCGATAATTTAAACCCAGTATCCATAACTTAACCTAGTTGGCCGAATTTTTTCGAACTTTCCGCACTAGCGGGTCCCACGTCCAGTATACGCTCTTAATTTCTCAAAACCTAACCGATACTAGAAAAATCATCTAAAAACTATATTTACTCATAAAAATTATCTAGAAAATTTTTCGGATACAGAAAGTGCAGAAAACAAGCCATTGAATATAATAAAACCCTAAAATGGAAAAATTACGGGCTCTCACATAAGTCATAAGGTAGCCTTTCAACTTTCATGCCAATTCCAAGCATAAATGTAGGGGTCTATCAAAATTTTGGCTAACCGGTGAAAAACAGGAATCGTATCTTCCACTACCTCCGTTGGTTCAGCCACCAATTGTTGGTCCAGCGAATACACTCTGGCCGGTACCCTCGACCTGGTCCCTCCGACAATGGTCGGCTTTGGGTTTGACTTGCTAGTCGACTGAGTATTGCTGATCAACGGGCGGTTGACTATCTGGTGCTCCGTACTTCCACACCTTAGGCACTTCCGAGCCTTTCTCCAGCATTCATCATCTGTATGGTTCGGTTTCCCACAATATCCGCACGTTATTCGGAAAGTGGAGGTCTGGCCTCCCTGTGGAATGCCTCTACCTTGTCCCCTACCACTTTGGCCTCCCCTCTGGGCACCTCCTCTCTGAGCACCTCCCCTAGATGCACTCGAAAACCGTCCACCTCCAGCCCCACGACCGGATTTAGCAGGTGGCATGTTCCGATCACTCCGCGCTGACCCTTGGGCTCCACTAGGTACCTCTCTCCATTTTGTGTGGAAATTTCTCACTTGTGCCCTGGCAGTTTCTATCCTTTGGGCATTTCCCAAAACCTCCGTAAACGTATTAATCTGGGCCGCCGCCAAGGCCTCTTGTATCTCCACATTGAGCCCGTACACAAATCTCCGTACTCTTCTTTGCTCCGTAGCTATCAGTTCAGGAGCAAATTTTGATAATTTTGTAAACTGAGTCTCATACTCAGCTACACTAGAAGTTCCCTACCGGAGCTTAATAAAATCGTCCTCTCTCTTTTCCTGGACGATTGGTGGAAGGTATTTCTCGTTAAACTCCCGTACAAAATTTAACCAGGTCCACGCAGTTCTCTCTCTTTCCCATTTGGCCCTAATTACATTCCACCAAACCCTGACTGGACCTTCGAACTGAAAAACAGCGAATTGTACTTGCCTATCCTCTGTATAGTTTAAAGCGGCAAATATGTTGATCATGGTCTCTAGCCATCTCTCGGCTCCCTCCGAGTCTAGTTCTCCCAAGAACTTAGGTGGAGAGAACTTCTGGAATCTCTCTAAGGCCCTATCTTGCCCCATATCAGGGTCCCTAGGTTGATGTACAGGGGCTTGACCCTGTTGTTCCACTAAACGGGCCAGAATATTAGTCATTTGTTGGATTGCAGTTGCCACTTGATCTCCCCTTACAGCCTGGGGTCCAGGTTGTGGCTCAATCGTTGCCTCTTCCTCTTCTCTCGGTTCTCGCACCGATTCCTGTGCTTGTCTACCCCCACGGCCACGACTAGGACCGCGTCCTCGGTTAGTTCCCCTGACTTGACTTCTTCTACCCTCCATGTTTTGGGTTTAACCAACTATAGACATGTAAACAAGGTAAGGTATGGCTCATGTAGCATGTTTCAAAAGGATAAACAGAGGCAATAAAACGCATAATAAACAGGTTCTTTATATACATAGCAAACAAGTCACATATACATGCCAACCTATGCAAGTCAAAGGCTATACTAGCCAAGGAATATAGAACAAAAGAAACCCTATTGACATCCACCATGACACGTCAAAGTCAAAAACAAAAGAAAACGTGTCGTCCTACTATGTTCCTAACTATCCCACAAAAATCTCCTCAATCCTAACAAGTCGTCTGGCTAGATGCCGACCCAACCGACTCCGTGGATGCACTCGGCTCCTCCTCCGGGTCCTCCTCAGGAGCGCCAGGAACATCAGGGACTACAGGCACTTGACCCTCTTCGGCCAAGTCCTGAATCATATCCTCCACTAGTGCCTCGCACTCAGTCAGGATATGGCCGGTCCGGTCCCAAATATCCTCAACCACTCGCATAAGGCGTCCAGTAGCCGCCTGAGCCTGCTCGAGAAAGGCATCAGTCCGCTGCTGCTCCTCCAAAATTAAGGTCTCCAGCTCTCGGATCCGGGGTCCCTGAACTCGGAGAGCAGCCTGGAGACGCTCTATCTCCAACTGGCACCTACGATTGGCGCTACCCAATCGTCTCCGCTCATCGTCCACTGCGAGCACTACCTGATCGGGGTGGGAGTAGGTCTTCCAGCAATCGCAACGACGAATCTTGTGCCCTGGGGACCACCGCTGCACTGGCCCATCGGGGCTCTCCTGGTACGTGATCACGCGACAAACGGGCCTCTCCAGATATGGCTCGTCAGTAGGAGTGTCAGTAGGTACGGGCTGAGACGGCCAGCACCACCAGAAGCGTCAGCACCCACCATCACCTATGTTTGCAAATAACGGTGCAAAAGTAAGTACATGAGGCGTAGAAAACAAGGCTAAAGGCTAAGCTCAAGAATAAAACCCTAGCCTATCGTATCAAGCACTCAATCTATCCAGATCAATTCACCCCTAGGCTCTGATACCACCTGTGACGACCTCACCTCCCCCCAAGGCGTACCAAAGGGTTCAGCGAGTGGCCCGCCCAACTCTCGCCAGGACTCACTCACTCGTATCACGTGCATACATCCATCGACAATAAATAACATCGCAATTCACACTTACAATTTACATCGATGCATATTCAAAATACAAAGCCTTTATATACCCCAAACGAGTTCAGAGTGTATACAATCCAAGTACAATCATCCTAATCGAGTGATAGCGCGAGTACAAGTCAAAAGTCAAAAACAATTAGGCTACGCTAGTCTTTACATATCTCACGCCTCGCTCGTACCCCTGTAAGAAAAACAAAACTAACGGAGTGAGCCAAAGCTCAGTGACATTCCAAATATCAAATTGGACATCAGATAAAGTAATAACAGCGTGATAGTGAAATAGCGAGCAAACAAGTCGAATCAGAGAAATAACGCTTCAGATAGTCAAGAAATATCTGGTTCACATTCACATGTAAGGATACAGTGGCTCATATCTCGGCTCCATCACAGCTCGATCGATTGGTAGTTGACACTCCGTCAACTTTCAAGTAATGAACTAGTCCAGAAAAACCCCACTTCACGCCAGTCTCCGTCCATCGATCAACCCCCTTACCGGGCCCGCACGCCACACAAAATACGGGTGGTATTACTCGAGTATACCGATTAGCCGAGGAGATAATACTCCACTCGACATCACTAATTACCCAGGGTTCGTTATCCAATCGACTTGGCCCTTGCCGGCTCGACTCGATTAACTAGCCACAGGGTTTCTGGAGTTCCAGGCAAGATATAATTCACACGCATGTAGAGCAAGACAATTGAATTCGATGAACAAGAACAAATCTCGTTAGGGCAAGTGCGATAAAGTACACCCTTGCCCTATCAAATCACTTATATATATCATGTAATCACATTGGTCAAAGATAAATCACAAATATCAAGTTCAATCAGATATTTGGAAGCACTCACCAAAAGTAGTGCCTCTAGTGATCGCGTCTGGGTTGTACTCCGGGTTTCGAGTCGAAATCTGCGATAAAACTCGACTTAAGAACTTTGAAAATCGACTAAGGTTCGAAACATAGACGTTTCGTTCAATAAGAATCAAGAAATTGAAATTCACTTGAAGAGTAGTCGTGAAACACTTGCTCGCTTTTTAAACTACAAAACTTTGTAACATTTATACTTGGAAATGCTATTTGAGTCGAAAGTACAAGGAAAATATAGTCCGAGCAGTCATTATTTTATTTCTCAAGGGTACAAGTTCGGCCAAGTCCTTACTTATATACCTCGGTAAAAGAAGACGCAAATATCCTAGATGGCTCAAGCAGTAGTCACTCTTAACCCTTACTCAAGTTGCAAATATGTCTACCTAGCCCTCGAGCGTAAATTTGGGCAGCACGCCCTTTGTATTTTCCTATTTCCAGCCATTTATGGATTCATTCTATTCCTCAATCAAACCTAAAGTTACACAAAAAACAAACTCATTTCAATAGCCATTCAATAGGCTCAAGGTAATACAAGTACAAAAATCAAGCTAACGACATGTGCGGAAATGAAGTTTAGCAAAAGACAGATTTGACGTGGTTTTAGGTAATGGACACAGCTGAGGCTACGCTTATCAGATTGAGGTGTAACTTATACCGTTTCGAAGCTAAGACAAAGGGCTACAATTTTGATGAAGATCACTTAGTCCAATTTCTAGTGTAACCCGGTCAAATTCCCAATTCACAGAGCCAAACTCCTACTGGTAGACCAGTTAACTGTACAACCTTAAAATGGCCATATCTCAAGCTACCAAAGTCCGTTTGAGACGTTCTTGGAGGCGTTGAAAACCTAAGATAAATTACTAAAACTTTCATGTTTTGGTTAAAAGCTAGTTCAGTACGTATCCAGGTGAACAAACGCAACCAACTTAGTGTACTGTCAAAACTGTCCGTTGATTTTACTCCTAGGGCAGTCAGGGTATTTTCATCTTTTCACTGGCTACGTTGCTCTGATTGAGTTGAACTTTTGTAGGACACCATAAAATGTCATTCTATACAACTTTCATGTTTTGTGCTAAGGCTAATTCGGCTTCTAAGATGATGAAATGGAATCAGGCAGAACTGAAGCTACAATTTCCAGAAATCTGGAATTTTGCTATATTCAGGCTATAATTCACATTTTTACCTTGAAACTACCACTACCATCTCCTTTACAAGATTATATACCAGATGTATACATCATACAACACCTAACCCACAAGAAACCCTAACTCAAAAGTCATCCATATAATCATCAAAATCACTTGGAACAAGCATCACAAGCACAATACTAACATTAATACCCAACTTAATCATGATTAATGGAGAAAGAAAGGTTGATCAGCCATTATACCTCAAGAAAAGAGCTTGCAAGAATGATCCTTCACCTCTCCTTGAAATTTTTGGTTCCTTAAGCTTCCCAAGCTTCCAAACTAGTGATTAATCGGTTTAGTTTTTCTTGTTTGCACTCAAAAGGTTGGATTCAAGGTAGAAGATTGAAAACTCTCCTCACTCTTTTGCCTCTCCTTGCTCTCAGCCAAAACAGAAAGAAAAAATGAGGGAAATGAGCTGAAATGAGAGATAAGAAGGCAAGACAAAAGGGTTGGTCAAGGGACCATAGATGACCAACACTTGTCACCACCAAAACCATCCAAATTTTACTTTCTTTTCCTTGCATTTTGGCCCACATATTTCGGCTATATGGCTGAGGATGAGGGATATATTTTTAAAAAATATCAAGGGTATATGGTGGTAGGGAAGTGGTGGTCAAGTGGTGGGTTCAATCGGTAATGATCGATACCCGTCGGTTCGAGCCGTTTTTTCTTAAATCACGTATACTAGGGTTTTTACCTTCTAATCACTAACTTATTATTATCACTTCAAATCATATAATATTTTCTCATCCAAAAGTCACTCTTACCTACCAAATTTGATCCTCACTCCGTACCGAATAGTCACACTACGGAAAAACGTGAAAACCCTAATTCGCTCTAACTTGAAAACAAACAACGAAACCCTTACTTCTATATTCATTTACACTTATTATTGGGTGATTGTGTAGTAGGGCCATAATAAATGAATAATTCCCAAATAAAAGGGCATTTTTAAGAAAAATATAAGGAATTTGCAAGTCTTCACAATTAAGAATTATGAAAGTGCTTTTCTTTTTCTGGTGTCTTTATGCTGCTTTCGAGCTTCTTAATGCCTTTTTCTTTCACTTTGATTCCAATGCATGATGGGCGGAAGCCTATGATGATTTTCTGTGGCAGGAAAATTGAAACTATGGGATGTTAGTAAATTGGAACTGAAATCTATTCACTCTTTAAGGAGGTAACATGGGTTGGGTGGTGAATGCTATTCAGAACACGAGGACAGTCAGTTGTATTTGTGGTCATAAATGATTTATACAGGTTTTCCTAGTAAGAATTTCATATTTGTGGCAAAAGTATTTTAAAACTATTATTGGCAATATGTTCTCATATAACAGAATTCTATCCAACTAAATTCCAGGTCGTGTATTTTCTTTTTTTAAATTCTTTGATCTTACATGCAAAACCGTTCTTTAATATGTGTTTTTTTTTGGGTTGTGGGTTAGGTCCTTAATATGTGTTTTTATTGTAGATTTAAGCATCTTATTTTATGACGTGTCCTTTAGGTGTCAGATGCACGTCTCAGATTTTACAACAAATTAAGTGTCTTCTGCACACATGCTTTAGAGTTCACAGTGTGTCGGACTACCTGGGGTTGGGGTTGTAAGGAACTTTTTGACCTGTGGATGCTCATTTATCGTACTTATTTTAACTAACAGCTGGTTTTAAGAGTATTCCTTCCTTGATAATTTCATTGAAATTGGACCTGTCATTTTTGACATTCATTAACAATTATTTCCAGTGCCATATAATTTCTTCCACATCAATGGCTACAGAATGTAAGATCTCTTTTTGAATTGTTGATAGCTTCTGAACAATCTCTTATCCTTTCATGGATCTTTGAAGCACTGGTATAATTTACATCTTCAGTCGCCTCAATCCTGATATCTTCTTTTTTGAACCTCTGAACTGAAGAAAATTAGCTTCAAGACTTCAGTTGTTTTTTACTGCCTATTAGAGAGAGTTTCATTGGATTAAGATGTTATGTTGTGCCCTTTTGGCTTTTTTTAGTCTTGTGGAAGACTAATTTTGGTCTGTATCTTTATAGGATGGCAAGGTATCACAACTTGAGCATGTTTTCATTCAAGGCAGCAAAGTCAGGTACAAAAACTGTAATATAAAATATTTTCTGATTCTCTCAACTGCTTTCTGAGTTCTGATTACGGGTAAAACAAATTTTTATCAGGTTTATGGTGATTCCAGATATGCTTAAGAATGCTCCAATGTTCAAACGTCTAGAAGCTAGAATCAAGGTGCTTTCCCAGTTTGCCCATGTGTATTAGAGTGTATTTGTGACCATCACAGCTTTGCTTACACTTTTGATATTATCTTTTGAAGGGCAAGGGTTCAACACTTGGCGTTAGACGGGGACGTGCTGTTGCCATGAGAGCCAGGGTAAGATCTATTTCGTGACTTTTGCATCTTATGCTCCTAGATCATTTATTTAAATCTAAAAGTTAGGAATGACACTCCATATCTGCACTGTAAGCTCTAAAATGCATTATGATCTCTTGTCAAGAAAAAAGCAATGTTGGATGGCCACTATAGAACTAGGATTTAACAAATACTATAAAACAAAGAGAATGTAGTTTTACGGAGTATGTAAAATGATTAGCTTGGAGAAATATATGGGGTTACAAATTAAGTTTTGTGGGGTGAAGTTTGCCTGACTGTGCCATCCGTGTATGCAGGCTCAGGCTGCTGGTCGTGGAGCTCCACTTGGCAGGGGCGTTGTGCCACCTATAAGGAGGTGATCATTCCAGAATATGATTGTAATCTTAAGAGCGTCAAAGCTCGTATATTATGCAAGGGAGATCATCAAATCCATGTTATGCAGCCCAATTTGGTATAGGATAATATTTGGCCTTTGAGACCTTAAAAATTATGTTTTTCATACTAGTGATCATAAAATGTCGCTGATGAGGTTGAGTAGCATGACGTAGGGCATGGTGAATAGTGATATTCATCATGTAAAATGAATTCTCAGCATATATACTCTATCTTACGCTCTAACCAACCGAAATTCCAGAAAACTTTAATTTGATCCAAAAGTCATTAAGTGACACAGCTAATTATTGGTTGGCATTCTGCACTTAGGATGGTCATAATCATCTTTACTCGTGCAATGATACAAGCCTCATGCTATCACTAAGATTGCATAGAACAAACTGAAGAGGACATCCTGTTCAAGTATGACATGGAATTATCCAATTAAAACCATCTCAAATAATTCTATTAGTTTAAAATGACTATGCCAATTAGTTTCCACATTGCTTAAGCAGTACAAATCAACAAAAGTTCGTCTAATTGAAGAGGCAATACCCACAACTAAAGAGCTCAAGAAAAGCATGCACATTATCATGGAATTATCGACTAATACCATTCCAGAAAAATAATGAGAAAAAACAATTGCTAAGAACGTAAGTTCAGTCGAAGTAGTATTTTTTCATGGATGAAGATTATATTGGTATTACTATCATACTAATTCTGGTAATCTTTTTGAAACACAATGGCAATGGAGCTACTTTTCCAATATTTTCTTGCTCCTAATCCATGTAAAAATCAATAAATTCTAATACATATTCCGGTGAGCTCGATGTCCTCAATCAGAATCCAAAATACTCGATCCTTAAAATGCAGAAACAAATAAGTAATTGCTGATACAATTCCATATATCTGTTTGACAAACAAATTTTTTTTTTTGTTGGGGGGGGGGGGAAGGCAGAGACTTATCTCAAAAAAGAACCAAAATTACCAGCCTCCACTAACACATAAGCATCTTTATAACAAATTTAAGAGCTAGAATCACAGACAAAATTAATGAAAAACACCTTAAAATAAAAGTTAAAAAAAATTGAATGGTTAAATTACATAAGCACAACACTTGAAATAAATGGAAGAAAGTAAATTAGAAAGAAAAACTAAATCAAAATTAAAACAAAAGGGGATAAATACCGAGGTCTCCTCTGTGCTTAGCAGAGCTGTAATCGGAGTAACAAGCGGGAATGTCCTCGAACTTAGCCTTGCCGGAGATGATGTCTTGGCGGAGAGCTATGAGCTGAGAAACGGCAGCGTCGCGAGTGGTGTTACTGATGATTTGGCTTCTGGATCTTTCCAGAAAGCATTGCGCCGGGATCCTTTGTGATACCTCGATATTTAGGCTAATGTTTTGTTTAGCCTCAAAGAGGATATTACGGCTATTTTATTTTTGGTTTTAAGACATTATTTTGTTTTAAAGACTAGAAACCCTCCTTGTACTCAAAATCCTAGTTTTACTTGTGACTAACAAATTTTTCTTAAATCCCTCAGATTTTACTCAAAACCCTAATTTTAGTCTATGGAGTTGTAAAATCCCTCACAATTTTCTTAAAATCCCCTTTTATTTGAAATCCATTACCTTATAATAGCTATACTACTCATTTACATCCCCAAGGGTTAGAATAAACAATATAATTAAGAGTTTTCCCTTTTCATTCATCGTTAGTGTAAACTAAGGTTTTTACGTCTTTTCGTAGTATGATTATTCGGTACGGAGTGTGCATTAAATTTGGTGATTAAGAATGAGTTTTAGATAAGAAAAAGTGTGTGATTAGAAGTAATAACCATAAGATAGTAAATTATAAGTGAAAAACCCTAGTACGTGCGAAATAAGAAAAAAATCGGGTTGAACCGATGTGTACCGTTCATTACCGATTGAGTGCACCACTTGACCACTACTTTATTACCTTAATCTCCTTGTTATTAATTGATCAAAATCAGACCTAAATATCTTCTTAAGGCAGCCGAAATTGTGGACTAAAACCAAGAGAGAAAAGAAAAAAATTGACTTCCAATCACAAGGTGACACTTGTCCAACTTTGACCAAATTAAAATCCTATCATCTTAACCTTCTTGAAGCTTCATTTTAGCCTCCATTTCTGCACATCAGAACCATGACTTAGAGAGGAGAAAAGGAGAGAAAGAAACCAAGTGAGCAACCACCAAGTTTCACCTTGAATCACCTTCATTTGAGCAAAATCACTGAATCCAAACCGATTAAACCTTCATTTGAGTGCTTAGGTAGTTGTGTGTGGTAAAAGTTTGGGAAGAAAGTGTTTGGTTTCACACCTACAAGGGAGTTTTTGGCAGGTACATGGCTGTCTTCTCCTTATCTCTTACTTAAATTTGGTTAAGGTTGGGTAACAATGCATATTTGTGCCAAATGATAGCTATTTTAGTGGTTTGGATGGATATGGTGCATGTTCTTGAGTTAGGGTTGAGTTGGTTAACTGTATTTGCTGTTTTTTAGGTGGCATATGGTGTATATAATCTTGTATAGGAGGTTGAGGTAGTGGTTCAAGCTAGAAATATGAAGTTTGCACCTTAAATTCATTGAATTCCAGAATTAGAACTCTTCGCTGCTTGGTTCTGCCCGGTTCTATTTCACCATGTTAGAGGCCGAATTAGGCTTAGCACAAAACATGAAAGTTGTAGAGAATGATATTTTATAGTTTTCTGTAAAGTTTCAGCTCAATCCGAGTACTGTATCATGTGAAAATATAAAAATACCCCTGACTGCCATAGGTAGAACGTTAGGGACAGTTTTGACATTTCACCAATCTGACCGCATCTGTTCACCCTGATCCATACTGAATTACCATTTGGCCAAAATACAGAAGTTTTAGTTTTATGTCTTAGCTTTTCAACACCCCTGAAAACACCTTAATCGGACTTCGGTAGCTTGAGTTATTGTCGTTTATGCATAGTGCAGTTAACTAGCCCAAATGTGAGATTCTGGTTCTGTAATTTGAAATTTTGACCTGGACACACCACGAACTGGACTGAGTGGTCTTCATCAAAGTTGTAGGCCTTTATCTTAGCTTCGAAACGGTATAAATTTCACCCCAATCCAATAAGTGTACCTTCGGTTGTGCCCGTTACGCTAAGTGACGGCAAATCTGTCTTTTGTTTTATGACTCAAACTTCATTTCCGCACATGTTCCTAGCTTGATTTTATACTTGTATGACTTTGAGCCTATGGAATGGCTATTGAAATGAGATGATTTTGTGTGTGACTTTGGGATTGATTGAGGAAAAGAATGAAGCCATAAATGGCTAGAAAATAGGTAAATACAAAGGGCGTGCTACCCAAATTTACGCTCGAGGACTAGGTAGACCTACTTGGGCCTCGAGTAAGGCTTGAGAGCGAATACCACGTGAACCATCTAGGATATTTGCGTCTTCTGTTATCGAGGTATATAAGTTAGAACTTGGCCGAGCTTGTACCCTTGAGAAAATGGAAATAACGACTACTTGAAATATGTTTTCCTCGTTCTTTCGACTCCAATGGAAACTCTAAAGTTTTAACCGCTTCCTTATCGAAACTAAACGAGCGAGCATGAATTTTTTGGGATTTGATAAGTATCTTGAATACTACTTACATGAGTTGCATTTACTTGATTTTCTTGAAGCGAAACTCCTAAGTTTCGAACTCTAGAGAGTTTTACACTAGTAAATGATATTTTATCGCAGATTTGGACTCCAACCAAGGAGTTGGACCGGAACATGATTTTTGAGAGGCACTAGACTTTTGGTGAGTGCTTCCAAATACCTGATTGAACTGGACACTTGTTTTCAATACTTGACCAATGTGATTTAATGATATGTAATTTGTTGATCGGGCAAGAGTATACTTTATCGCACTTGCCCTAATATGATATATACTTGTTTATTGTTGCAATTGATTTGATATACTTGTACTTGAGTTGTTAGTGCGGAGCGGCAGTATGTACCACACTCAATCCGAGTGGGAGGTGCCTCTCATTCCCGTCTCCGTACTTTTATCTTGATTCAGTCGATTGGAGCGTTATCTCATCGACTTTCCTGGGGACCCAAACCCCACTGGCTAGTTAATCGAGTCGAGCCGGCAAGGGCTTGGTCGATTAGATAACGAACCATGGGTAGTTAGTGATGTCGAGTGGAGTGTTATCTCCTCGACTAATCGGTGTACTCGAGTATTACCATCAATCTTTATTGAGGATTTTGGGCCTAGTAGGGGGTGTCAATGGTGGACGGAGAGTAGTGTAAGTGGTGCTCTAATGGATTGGTTACTTACTTGAAGGTTGACGGAGTGTCAACTATTACTTGATCAAGCTCTGGTGATGCAATGGGAATTTGGCTTCTGAGAGCCATCCGTATCCTTATACTTTGGAATGATTATTTTTTATTGGATTATTGTTTCGTTTTAAAAGAAAAAAAACTTTACACTCGCTCATTTTGCGATTTGCTGCTTGAAGTATTATTGCCCACTTTTGTGAACTTTTCATGCTCATTACTTTGCTATATTGACACTTGTACTTGTAAACAATGGTCGATTTGCTATTTCGAACCTCACTGGGTTTTTAGCTCATTCCACGTCATTTGTTTTCCTTACAGGGGGTACGAGCATGGCGTGAGATGTGTACAGACTAGCATAGACTAGATGTTTTGACTTTTGACTTGTACTCGCGCTATCACTCGATTAGAATGACTTGTACTTGGCTTGTATGTCCTTTGAAATATTTTGGGTGTATAGCAGTTTTGTATCTTGATTTGTGGATCGATGTATATTTTAAGTTGAATTGCGATGTTATTTTTTTTTTCTTTTTCCCTTTGGATGAATGCGTGAGGTACGAGTGAGTGAGTCCTGGCGAGAACTGGGCAGGCGGTCCGCCGAACCCTGTGGTACGCCTTAGGGGGAGGTGGGGTCGTCACATCCTTCGTGCTTTATCAATATGTGGGAAGCCCTAACGCTATTTGCGGAAGATGAGGACGAGGACATTATCGTCTTCTTCTTGTGCTTTTCTGACCGATCCGTTGATGGATTTGGAGCCGAATTCTTCTTCCTCTTCCGACCTGACTCTATTTTTGCTGCTTTTATTGGTTAAATTTTTATTCTGCGAAGAGCAACAGAATGGAGTAAGTGGGAATTAACAACTGAGCTTGAGTTTGACTGACCTTAATAAGTACCCGAGTGATGTCTTGCGCTTCACCAGTGGCAGCTCCAACTCGAAGTGCAAGATCAAATACTCCTACTACTCAAATCAAATAATATTAAACCAAAGGCTAATTGCTTAAAATATAGGCATAAAAAAAAACATCCGTCAAATATAGCTTTGACACACTATATTTTTCAAACTATACCTACCGTGCTGAGTCAGCACGGCAGTAGAATAAATTCTCTGACCTCTGTAAAAGTTTCAATACAGTCAGCAGTGCAATTTTTTTTTTTTATCAGCCTGTCCCCTACCGTGCTGACTGGGCACGGCTGGGGATAGGCGATCAACAAAAAAAAAGGCCAGGGGCCTTTCTCAGCCATTCTTAGGCGCCTGACAAAGGTCATGTGACGTGCAGAAATTATTGCACCGCTACCGTGGGAGCATAACTTGACATCTACCGTGGAAGCTAATAGACTTAGGATCTAGTTTAGCACAATCTAATTATTTAGTAGGGAAGATATTCACTATTTGAAACAATTGCATTATCACTAGGAGCGAGATTTGGAATTCAATTATAACTAGTGCTCATGCACATCCAATGTGTGTGCAATCAAAAAATATATAATATTTATGATCATATATTTTAAATAATTGTTTTATTATCAAAACACATTTTAATCTTTTAAATATTTTTCATAAAATAATTTTATATTAGTAGTTATGATATTTATGGGTAGTTATGTTGAAAAGATATACTTAAATAGTTAAAAGTAAAAATAGTCATGGGTAGTTATAGATAGTTAAAATAAAAGTAGCTTTTATCATGGCAAAAAGAAAAGTTCATTTTTTTATAGGCAAAAAAGTTATACCCCATTTATAATTAAACAAATGATCAAATTAATATTCATTTTTGCATTTAAACAAGCAATATCTAACTTGATACCATATTCATTTTTGTCAATTTATATTTATTTTTGTCGCTAAAAAAAAGTAAAAGTTGACATTTTTGTATAAAACAATTATTGCATATGAGTCATGTAATAATTTAGACTAAAAAGTGGTTGAAACTTAGGTTGGGGCCAAAAATTGTGAATTTGAATTTGTAAGATATATAAAGTTAATATTTTAAAAGTAAAAGATGAAAAAATTCGTTTAACGAAATGTGAAAGATATTTTAAACGATTTTTCTTAAAAATATTTATTATTCATTATGCAAGAAATGAATCTTTTCCAATTATAAATATTTCTTGTAATAATAATTAACAAGAACCCAATTTCATAACCATAAACCAGTTGGTACCAACATGGCATGTCAAGCTTGGGATCGTAATTATGAAAACTCGACTAGTATGTTAAGCACTTTTTCAGTAATAACAAAACTCAGGTTTTGATGCAAGAAAGTCATTAATTCACTCAGGATTTCCGGGCACCATCCATCATCAAGGCCATGTTTGTTAAGCCAACCCTACAGCCATAGCTGGTTGCCTTATTCAATTGGGTCCCAATTGAGTTAATGCTTCATCTGCCCACGGTGGAGAGTTCACTCTACTTTCCACACTAGAAGCAACCAAACTTTAAAAACCAAACCCCTAGCCTTTTTTTTTTCCCGAAGTCAGCCGACAGCTGCTGCAAGGGGGTCAGAAGTGTCAGCCCCAGCCGTGCTGACTGTGCACGGCTGCGGCCGACATCCGCGTCAGGGAGCCGTGCACAGTCAGTACGGCTAGGACTGAGACCCCTACTGAATTTTATGCTGTCAGACTGTGGATGGAAAATTATTTTTGGTCAGCACGGCAGGTGTAGATGAGAAATAAAGTGTGTCAGAGCTTCATTTGGCGGATTTTTTTTTTATACGAATATTCTAAGAAATTAGCCTAAACGAAATTGGTCACTCGCGGCCTTTGGGCTACGTGTGTGCCTGCGCCCTCTGGTGTACATGGGCTTTTTCAACTAGCCCGTTACACTGCCCAAATGCTTTTATTTTTATTCCTTTTTTTTTTGGTGGGAAGAGTTGGAAAACAAAAAATGTCGAAGAGCATGCAATGCAACAAGTAAAAACTGATTTTTTGTCATTAAATTTGTCCTACTAATTACTACAATTAGAATTTCAGCAACAGCACCTTTTATTTTTCATTTACTTTTCAGCTTTCTAAAATTAAGTATTTTCTTCGTTACTGTTGTTTTCTAAATAATCTTCAATACAAGTGAAAATGCTTTAATCTGACTATGAGATATTAAAAAATAATAATAATTGATGGTACTCAAAAGAAAAGGATAAAATTTTATTATTTTTGCACGTCCACATTATTAATGGCCTAGTGCCAGTAGCCAGCAGGGTACCCGTAACAGTGTGTATCCACGACAGAAAAATTATAATATCCTTAAACGAATTAACTAATTAGACTATAATATCCTTTACAAAGCAGATAAAATATTGTACCAAAAAACAAAAAATCAGTCGCTCCAATTTTGAGGAAAAATGTCGTGAAATCCAAAGTTGTCATAATGCTCAATCTTTCTCAAGGAATCGTTAGATCTTCCAAGGAATAACTAAATTAGTGGTATAATTTAACAAAAAAAATGTCGCAGGCGGCTGAACGAAATTGAATAAATTTTCCCCCGAAAATATATGCCTCCCAGGATCTTTAAGTTCACCACCAAAAAATATTTCTTCCTAAACTTCTCTGAGGATGGGCCAAGCTTTTCTTAGGATGTCATTGATCTTTGCATGAATACGTTTTTGCAATCTTGGCGGACAAAGCTCTGCTGCATAACCATTTAATTTGGCTGCCAGACTTGATTTTTCCAGCTCTTCTTCAAGCAAGTTTCCCATTAGTTGAAGAAGAAATGGATTCCGTTTCAGCTCAAATTTCTGAAGATCACAAGTCAAAATTTTCATTAATGTTCCTTTCATTCTTATAAGTGCAAAATGTGCCCAGCAAGAATATAGCAGAAGCCAGGAATAAGATAAAGGTTTTAACTTCTAAAGAAAACTAAGCAGAGGTCATCCTTCTGCACTCGTAAATTCTGCTGGACCACCTCTTTCAGAATCTACAAGTGGCTACAGTGACTCCCTCCTATCCGTTCTGAATAGGAGCAAAACAAAGGAAAAACCTGTACTTGTAACACCAATTTTGCTTTTTTGTGATTTATACAAGTTGATGAAAGATACTAACCTGATGATCAGGCTCTGCAGGATAGAATGTTCCCAATTGCTGAATTTGAGTGGTTACAATGTCACTCTTTGACCTTGTCTGCTCTCTTTCTTTACTTGCAGAAGCCAATCTTGACTCTTCAGTTCCATTTGTGAAAACAATGGATCTGCTTGGAAAGTTTCAACTTTCAACTTTCAACTTTCAACTAAGAAAGCCAGCATTTTGACATAGAAAATACAACTTCAATCCAGGTTATCAACAATACCTGTGCTGGTTACCCACATCAGGACCTTGCCCAAACACCTGCCTAGAATCGTAGCTGGTCCAGAAGACCTCCAAAAGTTGTTTAAAAGTAATTCCCTTAGGATCATATTCAATCTGCACAGAATCGATTTCAATATAGAAAACAAGTGTAGAAATAATTGAATGTCTACTAAAGAGCATATTTTGGTAGTTGGTAATTGCAACAGTATCTGACTTGGGAGTACAGTTCCATTTTTCTGTATAGTGAGACTATCATGTTATGTCAAAGTGTTCATAAACTTTCATATTGCTAAACTTTTAATTTGGATGTCCTTTATGCTATTGAAGCTATCATAGATTAGATTAGGCAAATGGTTTTCCAGCTTTCGGCTAATTCAGGTCACAAGCAAAACTCTTGGCAGGATAAACATTACATTAGCTCCACAGAAGACTACAATAATGATCTGTTTCAAGGGCTCAAAACAGCTAACTATGTCAAGAACCCAAATCAAATGAGTGATGACTGTTATTCTTGGTTTTGATGATCACAAAAGTTCGTTTATACTGACCAAGATTGATCAGGCCTGATGGAACAAGAAAAGCATATGTTTGATTGACTCCAGTCTACGATGCTTTGGATGTGGCAAACAAGATTGAAATAATATAAATGAATTTAGTCATCGTTTTGTTCCGATCAAAGATACTGTTTTTTAAGTATGTCTAGTTTGTCATTCTTGGTACTTTGAAATGTTTATCTAACCTCCTTCAAATACAAGTGTTTTTGTCTATCCAAGAATCAGGTTCAAATATGTCATGAAATGCAAGACAACCAAAATGAGAAGCAAAAACAGGACAATCAGGTCGGACGGCCGAAAGGGAAACTGTCGGACGTCCGGAAGGATCGAACGCACACCTCGGACGCATATCAACCAGATCGGACGTCCGAAAAATTCCAAGATAACTTGCTAGCTCTCGGCCTACGATCGGACGCTGTGCTGTCGGACGACAAAAATCTCATCGGACGTCCGAACTTCAACTTGGCTATTTTCGGACGATTGGTTCGGACGATGATTTGATCGTCGGACGTCCGAAAGCTCCAACGGCTAGCTGACCCTTCATCTGCCTTCTATCCGTTGGAAGCTTTAATGAAGCTCATTTCTGTTCCCTTTTAAAAACAAACTGTTCTGAACGAAGGGAGGACTTTTGCACACTTTGTTTACAAGATCTCAAGAGATATTTTAGCTAGAAAATAGTCTCCAAAGCAAGATTTGTTTTAAAGTGGTGTGAATTTCTGGTGAGCATTTCTTTTGTGATTGAAAGGATCTTTAGTGTAGCTTTGTTGAGGGTTTTCTGAGTGATTGTAAAACTTCTTAGCTTGACTAAGTGAGGCTTAGGGCAAGGAGGAAGTGCTCCCTCCATTGTACATCTAGTTGATCGTCTTCCATCAAAGAGAAGTTGCTCTTCCTAGTGTGTGGTCTTCAAGTTTGAGGATAGCTTGGTAGACACTTGGTTTGATTCCCCAATTTACTTTTCTGTTTATTAAAATTCTCATTGCTTGTCTATACTTGTGTTTCTGATCAATATTGCTCTTGTCTTCTAATCTACTTGGTTGATCATTACTAGAAAAGAAGGAAATTTTCATTTAGCAAAAATTGCCTAAATCTGATTAAGATTTTGAACAACCCAATTCACCCCCCCTCTTGGTTGTCTTTGGGACTTACAATTGGTATCAGAGCTTGGTCTCCTTGAGATTAAGCTCTAACGGCTTGGAGTAAAGATGACAACCAGTCATGCTATGTTTGTTGAGGGGCAATCTGTTACTAGGCCTCCCATGTTCAGTGGCTCCAACTATGTTAGCTGGAAAGAACGGATGATTATTTTTTTGCAATCTATTGATATTGAACTGTGGTTTATTGTGAGTGAAGGACCGCATGAAACTAACTTTCTTGATGCAGATACAGGGTTGCTTCGGCCAAAAATGAGAGCTGAAATGAATGCTCAAGACAGGACTAACCTCACATTGAATGCCAAGGCCATGAATGTTCTTTATAGTGCCTTAGATTCAAATGAATCAATTAGAGTGAAAGGCTGTAAATCAGCCAAAGAAATGAGGGATAAGTTAAGAGAAATCCATGAGGGTGGTGACAATGTGAGAGAACAGAGAAAGGCCATCTTGGTCACAAAGTATGAATCTTTTAAGATTGAACCTCTTGAGGATATTGACAAAATGTTTTGCAGGTTCACTGACTTGATCAAAGATCTCGAGGTGTTGGGCAAAGAGTACACCTTGGGAGAGAAGAACAGAAAAATTCTCAATGCATTGGGCAAAGAATGGGAAAATAAAGTGACTGCAATAGAGGAGGCTAAGGATTTAAGTTCTGTGCCTATTGAATCTATCATTAACTCACTAACCTCTTATGAGTTAAAACTGAAATCTAAAGTGCAGGAGGAAGAGGATGCTAGAGCAAAAAGAAATATTGCTCTAAAGACTACTCAAAGTGAAGATGATCCAGCTCACTTGGATGATGAAGATTCGGATGGTGATGATAATGATCTTGCTCTCATCACAAGAGGCTTCAAAAGAATCTTGAATAAAAGGAAGTTCAGAAAGGGAGGACCTAGCAATCAATTCCAAAATTATTCATCAAATGCAAGGAACAAAGGAAAACAAGAATTCAACAAGAAGCAAGTGGACAAATGCTATGAATGTGGACAGCCTGGACACTATGCAAACGAATGCCCCATGAAGAAAATGAAAGATGGAAAAGCTGATCGAAAGCCAAGATTCAACAACTTCCAGATTACTTGGAATGAATGCAACTCTGAAGGGGAAGTTGAAGAAGAGGAAGAATCAGCTCAAATGGCCTTCATGGCTATTGGAGATAATGAGGAAAAATGCTCACACAAGTCCAAATGGTTCATTGATAGCGGTTGTTCAAGGCATATGACCGGTGATCCCTCTTTGTTCATAAAGCTGAAATCAAGATCAAGTGGAAAAGTGACATTTGGTGATGATGTGAAAGCTAAAACAATTGGAATAGGTGATGTTGGTAAGGATGGTGAAACTTTTGTTCATAATGTGCTCTTAGTTGATAACTTGAGTTATAATTTGCTTAGTGTTAGTCAATTGTGTGATAAAGACTTGAATGTGTTGTTTAGAAAGCATGAATGCATTGTGCTTGATTCCAAATACAATGTTGTGTTCAAAGGTAAGAGGTTCAACGACATATATATTGTGGTTCTTGATAAAATTGATTCTTCTAGCTTAACATGTCTTAAAGCTTCAAATGAAGATCCTTGGTTGTGGCATAGAAGACTTTGTCATTTTAACATGGAGTTACTAAAGGAAATTTCGAAAAAGGAGCTAGTTAGAGGCTTGCCAAAAATCAGTTTTGAAAAGGATAAAATATGTGATGCATGTCAATTTGGAAAGCAAACAAAAGTTTCTTTTAAACCAAAGAAGTGTGTATCTACTTCCAAACCTTTAGAACTCTTGCATCTTGACTTATTTGGCCCTACTCAAATCTCTAGCTTGGGTGGTAAGAAATACTGTTTTGTGATTGTAGATGATTATTCTAGATACACTTGGGTAATATTTCTTGCTCATAAGGATGATGCATTCAAGAATTTCACTTCATTGTTTGCTAAAGTGCAAAATCTGCTTGGATTAAAAATTGTTAGAATTAGAAGTGATAATGGAACAGAATTCAAGTATTGTGGTTTTCCAGAATTTTGTGATCATAATGGCATAACTCATGAGTTTTCTATTGCAAGAACTCCACAGCAAAATGGTGTTGTAGAAAGGAAAAACAGGACTCTCCAAGAGGCTGCTAGAACTATGTTAAATGAATGTAGGTTGCCTAAATATCTTTGGGCTGAAGCGGTAAACACTGCATGTTATGTGATGAATAGAATTCTCTTGAGACCTATCTTAAAGAAAACTCCTTATGGGCTGATTTTTGATAAGAAACCTACAGTTGGTTATTTCAAAGTATTTGGTTGTAAATGTTTTATTTTGAATCTAAAGGAACATCTTGGTAAGTTTGATAAAAAATCTGATGAAGGAATATTTTTGGGGTATTGTGAGAATAAAAGAGGATATAGAGTTTTTAATAGAAGGACTCTTGTGATTGAAGAAGCTATACATATAACATTTGATGAAACCAATGATGATAATTCCAAAAGTCCGTGTGAGGATGATGATGTAGGTGTTCGAGCAGGAATGGAAAAGCTGTCAATTGGAAATGAAGGAAGTTCTAAACCAGCAACAACTGAAATGGAAAATGAAGTTCATAATGATCAAGAAGAGGAAGATGAAGACAAAAATGATGATCCACTCAAAGATCTTCCCAAGGCTTGGAAATTCAGCCAAAATCATCCAAAAGAGCTTATAATTGGTGATCCATCCGAGAAGGTAAACACTCGTTCCTCATCTAGAAAAGTGATTGACAATTTTTCTTTAGTGTCTCTTTTTGAACCCAAAAATGTCAATGATGCTTTAAAGGATGAAAACTGGATTTTGGCAATGCAAGAGGAACTTAATCAATTTGAGAGGAATGAAGTTTGGACACTTGTTGATAGACCTCAAAATCAACCTATCATTGGCACAAAGTGGATTTTTAGAAATAAGTTAGATGATAAAGGTGTTGTTGTAAGAAATAAAGCCAGATTAGTTGCTAAAGGATATGCACAAGAAGAAGGAATTGATTTTGATGAAACATTTGCTCCCGTAGCAAGATTAGAATCTATTAGAATGCTTCTTGCTTTTGCATGCTTTAAAGGCTTCAAATTGTTTCAAATGGATGTTAAAAGTGCCTTTTTAAATGGTTTTATTGATCAAGAAATATATGTGGATC
Source organism: Coffea arabica (assembly GCF_036785885.1). Classification (NCBI taxonomy): domain Eukaryota; kingdom Viridiplantae; phylum Streptophyta; class Magnoliopsida; order Gentianales; family Rubiaceae; genus Coffea; species Coffea arabica. The sequence continues at coordinate 29,541,696 of NC_092323.1, read as the reverse complement.
AACCCCCCGGTTTTGAAAATACAAAATTTCCAAGTCATGTGTTTAAACTATCTAAAGCTTTATATGGTCTAAAACAAGCTCCAAGAGCTTGGTATGAAAGACTAAGTGGTTTTTTTATTGAAAATGGTTTCAAAAGGGGTGTTGTGGACACCACACTTTTTACTAAGCTAGTGTTGAATGACCTTCTTATTGTGCAAATATATGTTGATGATATTATTTTTGGTGCTACTAATGAGTATCTATGCAAGGATTTTTCCACCACTATGCAAAGTGAATTTGAAATGAGTATGATGGGAGAATTAAATTTCTTCCTTGGACTTCAAATACATCAAGCTCTTGAGGGAATTTTTATAAATCAAGCAAAATATACCAAGGAGTTGCTGAAAAGGTTTGGCATGGAGGACTCAAAGCAAGTTGGAACTCCAATGTGCACTTCTACAAAGCTTGACAAAGATGAAGAAGGTAATCATGTGGATGAAAAGCAATATAGAGGTATGATCGGAAGCCTACTCTATTTAACCGCAAGTAGACCTGATATTATGTTTACTGTTTGCTTGTGTGCTAGATTTCAATCTTGTCCAAAAGAATCACATTTGAATGCTGTAAAAAGAATTTTTAGGTATTTGAAAGGTACATTAGACTATGGTCTTTGGTATGCTAGATCTAATGAGTTTGCACTATACGGTTATTCGGATGCTGATTTTGGAGGTTGTCGTGTGGATAGAAAGAGTACTAGTGGAACTTGTCATTTTCTTGGAAATTGTTTAGTCTCTTGGTTTAGCAAAAAGCAAAATGCAATATCTTTGTCTACAACCGAAGCGGAATATATTGCCGCTAGTGCATGTTGTGCTCAACTTTTATGGATGAAGCACACTTTGAATGATTTTGGATTGTTGTATGACTGCATGCCTGTATTCTGTGATAATACTAGTGCTATAAATTTGACCAAAAATCCTATTCATCATTTTAGGACAAAGCACATAGATATAAAGCATCACTTTATTCGTGATCTTGTTCAAAAAGGTGACATATGTGTAAATTATGTTTGTTCTAAAGATCAATTTGCTGATATTTTTACCAAAGCTCTGCCATTAGATCAGTTCATTCATCTAAGATCAAAATTAGGAATAATCGAAAAATCATCCTAAAATTTCTCAAAGTCTTCGGACGTCCGAAAGAAGATGAACGGACGTCCGATGATGTTCTTCAGCCATTTTCCAGAATTGCGCCTGTTCGGACGCAACTGTCGAACGCACAACTTCGTTCGGCCGTCCGACAGTGCAACGGCTCACTTTTTAAATTAACTTTCTCCCTCATTTGCTTCAAACTCTTCTTTTCTATTTCCTCTCGGACGAAAACCCTCTCATTTCTCACTCTCAAATTCATACCATTCTGAAGCTCTCATTCCCAAATTGACTCAAACAAAACTTTTCCTGATTGATTGCGATTCATTTCTCCTAATTATTTCATCGAATCGCAAAACATTTCGTAAATTCCCAAATTTCCCTCAAAACCCTACTTTCTCATAACCGCTCTGTCAAATCTTGTTCAAGGACTTTATGTCCCAAAATTTCTGTGCGATTCACTTCCCTACTGCTGTGTGCATCATTTGCATCCCTCATTCCACACATTTCGCACAATGGTGAATCTAAGGGGAGGAAAAGTTACTGCCGGACGCAAGCATCCACTCAGGGATGAGGATGAGAGTCTTCCCACTGTCAAACGGACATCCAAACGCTTCAAAAGAGGAGCTATCAAGGGTCAAATGTCACGGCCTACACCACAACCCTCCTCTCAGCCTGAATCTGGACAGGGGACATCTTCTCAACCGCCTCCAAAATCAGCCCCTCCTCCTACATTCTTTGATGATGCTGCGAAAGACAAATACTCCTGGATATCCCAGAAGGGTGTCATCCCTCAAAGAACTGTAAACCCCTCTGAATTTCGCTCCATAGGTTTAGAATCCATTCTGAGTCTATTTGCTTTCCAGAAATGGTCACATCTTATTTCTATGCCAAATGTCTACTATCCTGATATGTTGCATCAATTTTTTGCCAATCTAAGGAAAGGTTCTGACCCAACTGAAATATTTTCCAGGGTTAATGGGGTAGACTTAATCTTTGACTCTGAAATTGTGAACTCCATTTTAAATACTACCATTGAACGTTTATGCAAAGATAAGATTGCTAATTTCTTTTCCTATGAAGAGCTCCCGACTGTGGCAAATCATTTTGATGGGACAAAAATGTTAACCTATTTCAAAAGAAGTTTTTCCTCACCTGCTGATGCTAAATTGAATGATCTGGCCCCTGTGAATTTAATTGCTTTTTCTATCATTTCAAACCTGCTTGTGCCTACTGATGGCCATAGAACTGATGCAAACAAAATGGAGTTGTACCTCTTTTATTGTTTTCAAGAAAAAATTCGTATTGATTTTGGTTTTGTCATGTGCAAGTTCTTACTTCGCTATGCCACTGATTCTCGCAGAAAATTATCTTATGGAAAGTTTCTTCAAAAGATTTTTGAGTTTTACAAAGTCCCTATTCTAGGTGTTTGTCCTAAAGAAGCATCTTCTTATGCCTTTACAAAAGGGTATTTTGAAAGGAAAATTCTTGTTTTCAAAGATAATCTGTGGGCTTATAAGGGTGCATCTTCTAGTGAACTTAGGTCTAAGGCTGCACATGATCCTTCATCTATTCCACTCACTCCCATTCATCCTAGGAAATCTACCTCTAAGGCATCTTCCTCTTCCAGTGATGAAGTAATTGAGCTCCTTCGTGAACTCAAACAGCATGTTCTTCTTCTAGAACATGGTCTAATGCTCACTATGTCCTCTGAGCAACAAACTGCCTTCCTAGACAAAAAGAACCTCCTGTTTTCCCCCCCTGTTGTTGAGGAAGTTTCCCATGACAAAGAGTCACACCCCACTGATCCAAGTTCATCAATTCCGGATCCTGGTTCTTCAACCCCTGTGACTCCTCATGGCACCTCTACATCAGATAAAGGCAAGGCACCAGTTGAAGAGGCTGCTGAAGATGATGAAGAAACTGAAGAGGAGGATCTTGATCAATATCAGCTCTCTCGGAGGACACCTGGATCCACTTAGTTCATCATTTAGGACATTTGCATTTTGTTTGTCTCTTTTATGTTTTCGTGGTATTCAACAATGAATATGTAATGTAATGGATATTTTAAGTTTCGTTTTGGATGTTTAAGTACTGTTTTGATGGATGTCTGAATATTTTGATGAATGATTGTCTATTCTGCTTATGTGAATGTAATGAATTTGTGGATTGTCTATTCTGATTGATGGTCTAAGTTTTGATGTGTGAACTTGTCTAAATTTGTGAATTTGTGGATATGTTGATGTGATTGGTTGCCCGTTTGTGATGACAAAAAGGGGGAGATATGGTATCAAATGATTGGATTGAGTGATGATTGATAATTGGTGATGTTGGCATGATTGATGATTGGTGATGTTAGGATATGTTGGATTGATTGTTTAAATTTGGATTGGCTGATATGCTTAATTGTTTAACTCGGATGGGCAGCCTTGTGAGGGGGAGTTTTTCAAAATTTTCAAATTTTGTGATTCACTAAGACAGGGGGAGTTCTTGTCTATTTTGAAAGGGGGAGTTTTCATTGCAATCATAAAATTTCATTTCAAACTTTTGTTTTGTCATCATCAAAAAGGGGGAGAATGTTATTCTTGGTTTTGATGATCACAAAAGTTCGTTTATACTGACCAAGATTGATCAGGCCTGATGGAACAAGGAAAGCATATGTTTGATTGACTCCAGTCTACGATGCTTTGGATGTGGCAAACAAGATTGAAATAATATAAATGAATTTAGTCATTGTTTTGTTCCGATCAAAGATACTGTTTTTTAAGTATGTCTAGTTTGTCATTCTTGGTACTTTGAAATGTTTATCTAACCTCCTTCAAATACAAGTTTTTTTGTCTATCCAAGAATCAGGTTCAAATATGTCATGAAATGCAAGACAACCAAAATGAGAAGCAAAAACAGGACAATCAGGTCGGACGGCCGAAAGGAAACTGTCGGACGTCCGGAAGGATCGGACGCACACCTCGGACGCATATCAACCAGATCGGACGTCCGAAAAATTCCAAGATAACTTGCTAGCTCTCGGCCTACGATCGGACGCTGTGCTGTCGGACAACAAAAATCTCATCGGACGTCCGAACTTCAACTTGGCTATTTTCGGACGATTGGTTCGGACGATGATTTGATCGTCGGACGTCCGAAAGCCCCAACGGCTAGCTGACCCTTCATCTGCCTTCTATCCGTTGGAAGCTTTAATGAAGCTCATTTCTGTTCCCCTTTAAAAACAAACTGTTCTGAACGAAGGGAGGACTTTTGCACACTTTGTTTACAAGATCTCAAGAGATATTTTAGCTAGAAAATAGTCTCCAAAGCAAGATTTGTTTTAAAGTGGTGTGAATTTCTGGTGAGCATTTCTTTTGTGATTGAAAGGATCTTTAGTGTAGCTTTGTTGAGGGTTTTCTGAGTGATTGTAAAATTTCTTACCTTGACTAAGTGAGGCTTAGGGCAAGGAGGAAGTGCTCCCTCCATTGTACATCTAGTTGATCGTCTTCCATCAAAGAGAAGTTGCTCTTCCTAGTGTGTGGTCTTCAAGTTTGAGGATAGCTTGGTAGACACTTGGTTTGATTCCCCAATTTACTTTTCTGTTTAATAAAATTCTCATTGCTTGTCTATACTTGTGTTTCTGATCAATATTGCTCTTGTTTTCTAATCTACTTGGTTGATCATTACTAGAAAAGAAGGAAATTTTCATTTAGCAAAAATTGCCTAAATCTGATTAAGATTTTGAACAACCCAATTCACCCCCCCTCTTGGTTGTCTTTGGGACTTACAACGACTTCATAACAAATTAAACTGCAACAATAGGTTTGTTACAAGCATTTAGTTCACAAAATGAAGTACCACTCTTCCACTCTCACTCAGTGCTGGTGGACAACTAAAGAAATCCAGCTGAAAGGTAACCAATGCAAAGTTGATGGGATGACTGAAACCTATTGTTGCAAGTCCATTAGCAATAACCTCATGCACGGTCATGTTACAGAATCTCCAAGGCCTTTTCTAAGCAAACAGAACGATGACAGTCAAAAACTAAGTTGCATAGAATGGCTAAAAACAATTCAAGATCTTTACACTTGTATCCCCCATATCCCGCAAAGCATAGGAAATACTTCCTAGTTTTTCTTGATTAAGACTCATTGGCAATAAAAGAAGTTGACTAATTCTCCATGATCTGCCTAGAGTAACGATAGTTCATAGGAACAATCAATATTCACCATTTTCCTCTCCCAACTAATTTTGTTAATCACAAAAAAAGAACATCCCCAGTACTTATCTTCAATCAATCAACATTAGAGCCTTCTCAGGCACAACAACCGAGTATGAGAATTAGCAATAAACAACTATAAAACAAAATCTTGACAAGTCCTCAAATTTCAAACAAGATCTAATTGTCCAATCTTTTACCAATTAGCAAAACCAAAAGACTTAAACCAGTAATAAAATGTAAATCAATAGGCTGCAGAAAGAAGGAACGTAGGAGGTGACCTAAACAGATTCAGCGTGATCACCTAAGCTCCGATACTCGGGATTGGCTTTCGATCCACCGGCATAGCCAACAGTCGTACGCACAACCCCATCCAAGCAGCCAAACACCGCCTCCGATCTCCAGAAGCTTCCTAGAGCAAAAATCGCTGTTGGCAGCTGCTGTTGATTGGTTGTGTCTATAATTGAAGTCTCCGATATCCGGGCGGAGAATCTGATGCCCACACATAAATCTGCTGCCAATACAATGATTACGGGTAAATAGCACGTAAGGTGCATGGCCACCTTCATTGGGCTCGGAGTTGAATGATGCTGACTGCCAGAATGATCCGGTCAGGCCTCTGGAATTTCATTATAATGTTCGACAAAGTCGAGCCCGGTTTCTCCAAAATTCGTCTGGCTGTGATCCAGTCAATTCGATTCGAATCCGCATGTCCATTATAAATATATTATCTCATATTATCTCATTATAAATATATTATCAAATAGCTCCGTTTGAATTAGCTGTTTTTGGGATATTTTGAAAAACTTTACTGTAGCAGTGTCTATGAAAAATTTTTACTATAAATTTTTTTTGAAGTATTTGATATATTGTATGGATGAGATGCTTTTTGAATTATTGTATATTACTGTAGCATTGTATTTGAAAAACTTGTTTTTGAAAAACATGTCAATCCAAACGATATATTTCTCCAGTTAATGCACGAATAATTCATGGTTTTCCAGTAGTATATGTGAGAACTCAAACCAACCCATATGAATAGATAAAGATATGTATTTTAGGTGTTACACCATTCGTTAAAACTGTAACAGCCCCACCTCCCCCTAAGGCGAACCAAAGGGTTCGGCAGACTGCCTGCCCAGCTCTCGCCGGGACTCAGTCGTTCACCACTACAATCCTCAAATGAATTACAATATAAATCTCAAATATGGCATCAAATTCTCCAATAATTACATATCATTAGCGAAGCGGAAACAATTCCCAACTATACATAAAATGATTCCAAATCCAAACTGTACAACATAACGGCCATCCAATCACGCGCACAAGTACTACAAGCCTTCCTTCGCTTTGAGCCCTGTGGAGGGGAATAAAACATTTTTGGGGTGAGCTAGAAGCTCAGCGAGTAACCAGAAAATCAGTAATCAAATCAGTTTAACAATATTTCTTTTCAATGATGTCATAAATCAAATGATAAGTCCAGAAACAATTACAACATTTACAAAACATTAAATATGAAGTATCAATAATTCAAGAAACATGTACAATGGAAAGCGATAGTAACATTCGTGAAAAGGATACGTTCGTTCTCCTGTCATTTCATTGCATTTGGTTTCATTCGTGCATTCATTCACCCCGTCCCTGGCTTTTGGCCAGGCTCCACCAACCTACAAGGTAATACTCGAGTATACCGAAACGTTCACCCAAGTCCCTAATCGCCCGACCGAGTTCGTTTCTGGCTCGAGACGACCGGTAACAAGGGGCAATGGCCAGTTCAGCCCAAAAGGCTTACATTCATGCGCAAGTAGCATTTAATCATTTATCATGAAAATTTCACATTGATTTAGGTCGAGTGCGATAAAATACACACTCGCCTAGAAAGCTCGTTTTGGAAATCATTCAAAGCACGTAACACGTTATCAATCAATAATACGAGTCATGAAGTCAAGGAAATATATCAAACAAGGAACACTTTCATATAAGCACGCATGATATGCAAGAAAACAGTTCAAAAGTAGCTTTGGAAACAGTTCAAAAGTAAATAATGTAAGAAACATTTCACAAGTACTTTGGAAATAGTTTATGGTCACTCACCTCCACGGCTCTGAAACCATCCATCATGTATCATTGCCTTGCTCAAATCCAAGTCTTAAATCACAAACTCAATGCAAATAAATTCCTTCAAAAGTTCGGACAACACTTCCCCTGAATTTGCTTACTTTTCCAGCCGTCACGGCTTCATTATTTCCTCATTCCAACCCAAAGGTACACACACAACAACAAGTTCATCCAATAGCCATTCAGCAAGCTCCAAGAAGTACAAAGACAAGTCAAGCTAGGGAAAAGTCCGGAAATGAAAGTTAAGCTCAAAACCAGAAAAACAGTTTTGACGTCATTTTGCGGTAATGGTATCAAAGGCGCTACGATTGTCGGATGAAGGTGTAAGACACACTGTTTCGAAGCTAAGAGATAGGGCTACAATATTACAGAAGGTCACTCAACCCAGTTTCGAGTGTAACCAGGTCAAAAATGCAAGATACCATACCAGAATCACAAAAACAGATTCACAGAACGCATTCTAGCGGAACATCATAACTCAGGCTCTCCAAGTCCAAATCCAGAAATTCCAAAACCAACTGAAAGATAAGAAACAGGGATAAATTCCATCAGAAGACCTCAACAACCAATTCGGAAGCAATTCCAGCCAAAACAACCAATTACAGGCGCAGTTCTCAATTTCGGGTAAAACCAGAACAGCAATAGTAATTTTGACTTATCTCATTCTACACTACTCCGATTGATCTGAAATTTTGTAGGCACCTTTAAAATGTCATTCCCTACAACTTTCATGTTTTGAGCTAAGGTCAATTCGGCCTCTATATAGGACCTAAAAATTCGGACAGAATGCTCCCTTAAGAACCCTAGGTTTTTCAATTTTCTTCCAAAACAGAAATTGGTTGCAATTAATCACTTTTCCCACCTCCTTAAGTCATTATAGACCATTTCCAATCATCATAGATAGCCACACAATCATGCTTATATTAAAACAGAAAAATCCCCAAAAATAATAAAACTTCATCATTCAACCAAAACTCAAGATATAATCCATAAATTTGCATCTCATACAACCACTAAGCATGATTTAAGCATCAATTAAGGGAGGAGGGTGGTTCTTCACAACTTACCTTGAACACAAGAGAGAGAGAGCTATTGGTCACCTTAACTTTCCAAACAACTCCACCAAACAACTCACAAACACTAAGTGAAGAGGTTTTATGGAGTAAAACTAAAATTAAACGGTTAAAAGTGAAGATTAAGCAAGCTTGGAGCAAAGAAATTGGAGAGCTTTTCTTCCCTTATTGCTTGAAGGTGGTCGGCCATATGAAGCTTAGAAATGAAGATATTTTGGGTCATTTTTGGTTATTTAAGTCAATGGTAAGAAAGGTCTTAAGGTAAGCCCAATCAAATGGTGACACTTGTCACCTTTAGGTTTAAAACTTATCTTTTTGTCTCTCCAATACAAATATCTTAACACTTTGTAAAATAATATCACTTAATACAAAATTCCAACAAGTTGTCAAAAATATAATGCATTTACCGCACTAGCGGGTCCCACGTCCAAAATACGCTCTTAATTTCGCAAAAACTAACCGATACTAGAAAAATCATTTTAAAACTATCTTTGCTCATAAACTTTATCTGGGGAATTTTTCTAATAAAGAAAATGTAGAAAAGGCGGGCGATTAAATAAAATAAACACTAGAAAATTAGAAAATTTCCGGGTTCTCACACTCATTCTTTTCGGGGCGTCACAAAAACTATTTTTTTTTCTTGATTTGCCTTACTTTGAAATTTAGTAGTCTGTGGATGACTTTGCTTTCTTTGTTTTTGGAAATGAATGTGAGTTGCACTTGTATAACCAAGTTTATTTTGATAAGTTAGTGGGGTAAATTATAGAGATAAGGAAATTAAAGGGGCTAGGTATCAATAATTTCATAGTTGGGAGATTTTTTGATTAAGAAGTAATCCTAGCAAGACAAGTGTTGCACATCCCTTAAGTCTTGACCAAGACATTAGCTAGTGTATATCTTATAACTTGGTCTCTTGAAGAGTTGAAGAGAAAGGGAGGGGGCCGTGGATAAGGAGAGAAAAAAAAAGAGGGAAAGCTTCATTGTTTTCATCTTGAGTTGTAGCAAAGAACTTGGAGGAATCAATAGGGGAAAGCCATAGCACTTCAATCTTTCACTAAAACTTGAACAAGGAGGTGGTTTGCTCCAAGAAGAACCAAGTTTTTCTTGCTTCTAAGTTCCACCTTTGGTCAAGAGGTAAAACTAGAAACTCAAGCTTTCTTTTATGAACTTGAAGGGCCTTTGATTATTGATGTGATTAGAAGACTAAAGACATGATTTTTATGAAGTTCTATGGACTTGAAGTTGGGTTACCTTGGCTGAAATTGAGGGATTCATTTGTTCACGTAACTAGTTGTTTGATTCGTAAGTAATACTTGTTAATTGATGGACCTCTTGTACAAGGGGAGAAGTATGGTTAAATTTTAGATGATTCATGACTAATCTTTCTATTTTGGTTGATGATTGATTGCTGAAATTTAGGGCTTCATTGATACGAGTGATTGAATGGTTAGTTTGCAAGTTCGAATTGCAGCAGGTACCTTGGAACAGTTTCGGGAGAATAGTCATAACTTGGTGTAGGAAGGTCGGAATTGAGTTCCGTTTGTTGCGTTGGAAACTAGATTCATGAGGATAGAAACCGTGAAAATTACAAACTTTGGTTCTATTTGTGTGAATTATGGTAAATTTCCAAAATTTCCTGATTTTCGAGACTGTTCTACTTTAATTTTATAGCTGCTGGACTGTATAGCTAAAATTTGACTTGGTTGTGATCCGAAGCTCTTAAAGTGACCCTCTAAACATATGTAGATCTTTGAATGTAGTTTTTTGTGTCAAAATTTGGTGAATTTTGGACCAATGTAACCCCTGTTTCAAATTTTGTCAAGAATGTTGCCGGTGTGAAGGGTTTGGGTAAGTTTCTTTAACAGTTTAATTCTGCCCTGTTTTGTGACTAAAACTGAGCTGCGAATTGCTCCATGTTGTAGATCGAAACAGCTTTTGTCATCATTGTAGCCTAAGTTACGGCCACAATCCTAGTGTTCACGCAAAGCCTTATTTCTGGTCATGATTTTACGGAAGCCTCTGACCATGACTATTTGACCCTGAAAACGTGAGAACTAGGTGTTGATGTCTTCATAAGAAATGTATCCCTATGTCTTAGCTTCGAAACGGCATAAAATTTGCCTGAATCCGAGATGCGTAGCCACAGTAGTGCTCAAAACACTGTAGGGTGTCGAAACTGCCATTGTTTTTACGTCTTAATTACCTTTCTTTTACTCCCGTTTCCTTGGTCTGACTTTGCATGTACCTTATAAGTATCATAACCCTGGTTTCTTATGACGTAACTAAGTTTTCAAAACATGATTTCTAGTTGCACCTATTGACTTTCAAATAGTGACAAAAAAAAAACAAAAACTGGAAAACTAGTTACGCTATATTATTTTTTCCCTAAAAGATCTTTTTGTTTTGATCCAAAGTGGCTTGTATGTTCTTAGAATGTGTTTAGGTATCTGACATATTTCTGGGATTTTGAATCAAGTGCTCTTGCATATGACTTTTTAATTTGATTGACTAAACCCTTAAATGTGGACATTTTCTTCCTTAGTGTTTAAGTTGAGCTTGATGGCTATGGTTATCTTCTTATACGAGTATTGTGATTTGAATTTGATAAATTCTTGGTATAATATCTATGTACTTTAACCACAGAGTTCACGGGCAAGCCGATGGACGATTCGGTGATTAGCACCGATTACCTTCGCTAGTGGTGAGTGTTCCTTGCATGCGTGTATGCTATGTGACTTTCTTGTATAATACTGGATAACTGTCATACCATTATTAGGCGGGTGTGTACTTTATCGCACTCGACCTACTCAAATTTCTGTGTTTTCACTGATACTGACTGCTACTGACCTACTGTACTAACTGCTACTGACCTACTGCACTGACTGCTACTGACCTACTGCACTGACTAATACTGACCTACTGCACTGTCCTTCTAGTCCGAGACACTCGAGCAGGTCCGCCAAATGAGCACCTATCTCCTGGACACTCGAGACACTGCTCAGTTGAGAGACACTGTTCAGTTGAGAGGCTCAAGCAGTGTTCTTCTCGAGAACACCATCTCCTAGTTGAAAGTGCCACTGCGCATGTGATTAAATTATGTGTTACAACGTCTGTGTGTTCATTTCATCCAATGATCTCTTATTAATTTTAAGTGTTGGGAACTGGCGGTCATGACGGACTGGAGTAGCTTCAAGAGTATCCTTTGACATAAATTGACTTATTTTGTCCTTATTCAACTGATTATATTATGCAACTGGTTCTCGTTGTAACTGAAATTGTTTAACTGTTGCTTACTTCTTTCTCTAAATTGTGATATTTGTGTGACTGTTAGAGGCCTCACTGAGCTTTAGCTCACTCCTTTAGTTTGTTTTCCTTAATAGGGGGCGGAGGACCCTGAGGAGCAAGTTGCAGGTCCTAAACTTTCGATACTTTTGTGTAAATGGCTTTAGAGAGCATTTTGTAGCTTTAGTTTTTGTTACACTCAAGGTCGGGTAGTTAACATGAACGTAAATTTTGACGGTATATACTAAGGTGATTGTAAATTAGAATTTTGTCCTTTGGAATTGCAAGTGGGGAGTTTGGTTGTAATGCAAGTACTTTGTTTATGTAAGTTTATCTTTTGACTTAACCTTTAAGTTTGGAATGTTATTTGGTTTATTAATATCCTTTTGGAGTTTGAAATGTAATTTATCTGAGGACTGTAGTGAGTCCCGGCGAGAGCTGGGCAGACGGTCCGTCGAACCCTCTGGTTCGCCTTAGGGGGAGGTGGGGCTGTTACAATTGGTATCAAAGCTTAGGCTATCGATCTCTATAGCGTATCTTAGACTTAATTGTTTAGGATGTTGGACTATGGGATAGATTCGGAAGTTAAGTATATGTTATAGGGATGAAGGTTTATAGTAGTTTGGGAAGAATCTATTTGGTATGTCGGGCAGGAATGAGGATTGAGTTGATTTACACTTTAAAGCGGCCGACCTTGGCGTGGATTGACTTTATTCTTGTTTTGGTGCTTGAATACAAACACATCATAGAGGGGGGAAACGGCTTGTAAATGGTTGTGTGAAGACTTGCAAATTCCTTATATTTTTCTTAAAAATGCCCTTTTATTTGGAAATTATTCATTTATTATGGGTCTACTACCCAATCACCCTACAATGAGTGTAAATGAATGTAGAAGTAAGGGTTTCGTTGTCCGTTTTCAAGATAGAGCGAATTAGGATTTTCACGTTTTTCTGTAGTATGACTATTCGGTATGGAGTGAGGATCAAAATTGGGAGGTAAGAGTGACTTTTGGATGAGGAAATATTATATAATTTGAAGTGATAATAATAAGTTAGTGATTAGAAGGTAAAACCCCTAGTATACGTGATTTAAGAAAATCGGCTCGAACCGACGAATATTGATCACCACCGATTGAACCCACCACTTGACCACCACTTCCCTACCACCACATACCCTTGATATTTTTGTAAAATATCCCCCTCATCCTCAGCCATATAACCGAAATATGTGGCCGAAATGCAAGGAAAAGAAAACAAAATTTTAGTTGGTTTTGGTGATGACATGTGAGATCCCGTAATTTTCACAAGTCCTCCCTAGGCATTATTCTATTTCTTTACGATCTAATGGTCCTAGAAACGTGTTCTTGTATGAGTGCGTGTTGTGTATGCTCACTGTACTCGCGGGAATTTTATATCTTTGTTGGACGAGCGGGGGAGCGCAACGTTTGAACTTGGAAAAGAAAAGAAAAGTTTTGAAAAAAAGGCAGGGGCCAAATCCGGCGGCAAATCCGGCCAGTTCTTGGCCGGATTGATGGCCGGATTGTTTGAACATTTTGAAAAAAATTCGACTTAGCCACTGTCTTGAATCCGGCCAAGAATCCGGCCGGAAATCCGGCCAGATTCCGGCCGGATTCTGACGTGACAGCTACGGTTGCCAAGTTTGACCGACTGTTTCCTGCCTTTTTATCTCACTTTTGCACCCAAATATCTTCATTTCTTCCCTGGCTCAACCGAGCTTCATAAGAGAGAAAAGCTCTCAAGTTTTTCCTAGTTTCAATCTTCACCAAATCTTGCGATTTCACCGATGGTTTTGGACAATATTTCACACAAGGGTTCTCTATGGTGGTTTAAAGCTTTTGATGGTTTGGTTTTTGAAGGGAAACTCTAGGTGGATAGCTCTCTTGAATTTGGGGTAAGATTGGATATGCGAGTTTCCTTTGGTTCTAATATTGGTTAATTAATGGTTTGTGGTGGTCATGTATGTGATTTTGTGGAGTATTTCATGGGTTTATGGAAATTATGGTGATTTTCTGATTTATTGGGTATTTTTATGATTTTATATGAAAGTCTTGGATTGGATTTGGATTAGTGGTTTCAATGGTGTTAATAGAAGCTCTTGTACGTTATTTATGGTTGTTGCGGAAAATTTCCATATGTGAAGTGAATTTCCGGTTTCTAGGGTTTCAAATTAGGGATTTTTCCAAGGTTGGCTTTAAGCTTTTAATTGGCTTTGATTGAAGGAAATTATGGCTTAATTGAATGTATGGTATTGTTTATGAACCATATGGGTGACTGTGGTTAATTGTTATGAGAATTGGTATTTGAATGGTAGGTTGGAAATGTGTAAAATTTAGGGGTTATGCCGTCCAATTTTTGAGAGTATGTGTTTGTTTTGAATTTGAATTGATCTTGATTCATTTTATGGAAATTCTTGTGATTTGGAAATTGGGAGGATTAAGTTCCATATTAGTGACATTTCTAAACTTTGTTTAAGTTAATTCATCCTTGTTTTGGCCTGTACATGATTGGTATAGGCTAGTCTCATGTTAAGTGGGGATTTCTAGCCCTTAATTGTGATTAGTGATAGTCATATGCAAAGGTCGGTTCAAGAAGAGTAATTGAAGTTTTTCCCTGTTTCTGGACTGAACTTGGACTGTCATTTTCTCTGTACTGTAGACCGAATCAACTTTTGTTCAAAACATGAAACTTGTAGATATATGAGTTGACTACTTGCCTGCAAAATTTCAGATTGATTGGAGTACTGTGGCTTGTGAATTGACCGAAATACCCATGACTTCCCCATAACCCCTGTTTTATGACAGTTTTCGTTCTTTCTCTAGGATTCGGATTTTGACCCTGAATAAGTATGTTTTGGCCTTGGAGATCTTCATAAAAAAATGTTGACATATGTCTTAGCTTCGTAACGCCATAAGATTCGTTTCGATCGGATAAGTGTAGCTTTAATTGTCATTAAAATGCCAAAAGGCAATAGAAGCTTGTTAATTTTAGAATTTCCTTTGCTTGACTTGATATTTGTAATTTAGGGTTTCAACTTGATCAAGGTAATGAGGTATGCCGGATAAGGTTCGTGAGCCATGGTTGGTGAGTGATCCCTCAACTACTTTTCCACAATTACTTTGGAAATAAGTCTTGCATCGATTTCATGATTTGCATATCATTGTGTTTGTGTGTGTGCCATGACATTTGACTCGGGTGAGTTCTTGGGAAAATCTTGTGCTTAGAACCAATGTCCCCGCTACTGTTTACGCATTCCTTGGAGCACGATGGCTCCTTCTACCTGTTTATCCGTTACTTGATCTAAGGGAGCGTTGGATATCTAAGTACAAGAATTTCACTGGCTCCAAGAGAGCAATACACGCACATTTGATCACTAATTCTTGCATCATGTAAATGCACAATTGTAAAGTTTATTGGATTACTGATTTTACTGTTCACTCGCTGAGCTTCTAGCTCACCCCAAATGTTTTCTTCTCCCCACAGGGATCGAGGCAAAGGAAGAGCTTGTATTACGTTATTTGTGTAGCTGGATGGAGTATCTTATGTATGATTTGACTTTGGATTTCTTCTTGTGTAATAGTTGATGTTAGGGGTGTATGAAGGTTTGAGATTGGTCGGATGTATATGTATATACGTTCGTATGAATGTTTGAACTTGAATGGATGAACGTGTACGTTTCACGTTTGGGAATTAGTTCCACTGCGATTGTGATAGGAAATTCTTGGAAAATTTGTTATATATTTAAGTTTTATATTGCAATTTGTTTGAGGAATGTAGTGATCGACTGAGTCCCGGCGAGAGCTGGGCAGGCGGTCTGCCGAACCCTCTAGTTCGCCTTAGGGGGAGGTGGGGTCGTTACATGACAAGTGTCAACCACCTATGGTTCCTTGATCAACCTTTTGTCTTGCCTTCTTATCTCTCATTTCAGCTCATTTTCCCTCATTTTCTTTTTGTTGTGGCCGAGAGCAAGGGAAGGTAAAGGAGTGAGAAGAGTTTCAATCTTCTACCTTGAATCCAACCTTTTGAGTGCAACCAAGAAAAACTAAACTGATTAATCACTAGTTTGGAAGCTTGGGAAGCTTAAGGAATCAAAAATTTCAAGGAGAGGTGGAGGATCATTCTTGCAAGCTCTTGTCTTGAGGTATAATGGCTGATCAACCTTTCTTTCCCCATTAATCATGATTAAGTTGGGTATTAATGGTAGTATTGTGCTTGTGATGCTTGTTTCAAGTGATTTTGATGATTAGATGGATGACTTTTGAGTTAGGGTTTCTTATGGGTTAGGAGTTGTATGATGTATATATGTGGTATATAATCTTGTAAAGGAGATAGTAGTGGTAGTTTCAAGGTAAAAATGAGAAGTATAGCTTGAATATAGCAAAATTCCAGATTTCTGGAAATTGTAGCTTTAGTTCTGTCCGGTTCTATTTTATCATGTTAGAGGCCGAACTAGGCTTAGCACAAAACATGAAAGTTGTATAGAATGACATTTTATGCTTTCCTACAAAATTTCACCTCAATCAGAGCAACATAGCCTATGAAAAGATGAAATACCCTGACTGCCCTAGGAGTAAAGTCAGTGGACAGTTTTGACAGTACACTAAGTTGGTTGCATTTATTCACCTTGATACGTACTGAAATAGCTTTTAGTCAAAACATGAAAGTTTTAGTACTTTGTCTTAGCTTTTCAACGCCTCCAAGAACGGCTTAAACGGACTTTGGTAGCTTGAGATATGGCCATTTGGAGGTAGTATGGTTAACTGGCCGGTTAGTTGGAATTTGGTTCTGTGAATTGGGAATTTGACTGGGTTATACTGGAATTTGGACTAATTGATCTTCATGAAAATTGTAGGCCTTTGTCTTAGCTTCGAAACGGTATAAATTTCACTCCAATACGATAAACGTAGCTTCGGTTGTGTCCGTTACGTAAAAACCATGTCAAATCTGTCTTTTGCTAAACCTCATTTCCGCACATGTCGCTAGCTTGATTTTGTACTTGTATTACCTTGAGCCTATTGAACGGCTATTGTGATAAATTTATATTGTGTATGACTTTGGGATTGGCTGAGGAAAATAATGAAGCCGTAAATGGCAGGAAAATTGGGTAAATACAAAGGGCATGCTGCCCAAATTTACGCTCGAGGACTAGAGAAATATACTTGCGACTTGAGTAAGGGTTAAGAGTGATTACTACTTGAACCATCTAGGATATTTGCGTCTTCTTTTATCGAGGTATATAAGTAAGGACTTGGCCGAGCTTTTACCCTTGAGAAATAAAATAACGACTGCTCGGAGTATGTTTTCCTTGTACTTTCAACTCAAAAGTTATTTCCAAGTATACATGTTACAAAATTTTTCAGTTGGAAAAGCGAGCAAGTGTTTCACGACTATTCTCCAAGTGAATTTGAATTTCTTGATTCTTATTGAACGAATGTCTAAGTTTCAAACCTTAGTCGATTTTCAAAGTTCTTAATTCAAGTTTTATCGCAGATTTGGACTCCAAACCCGGAGTACAATCCAGACGCGATCACTAGAGGCACTACTTTTGGTGAGTGCTTCCAAATATCTGATTGAACTTGATATTTGTGATTTATCTTTGATTAATGTGATTACATGATATATAAGTGATTTGATAGGGCAAGGGTGTACTTTATCGCACTTGCCCTAACGAGAATTGTTCTTGTTCATCGATTTCAATTGACTTGCTCTACTTTGCATGTACCTTATAAGTATCATAACCCTGGTTTCTTATGACCTAACTAAGTGTTCAAAACATGATTTCTAGTTGCACCTATTGACTTTCAAATAGTGACAAAAAAAACAAAAACTAGAAAACTAGTTACGCTATATTTTTTTTTCCCTAAAAGATCTTTTTGTTTTGATCCAAAGTGGCTTGTATGTTCTTAGAATGTGTTTAGGTATCTCACATATTTCTGGGATTTTGAATCAAGTGCTATTGCATATGACTTTTTAATTTGATTGACTAAACCCTTAAATGTGGACGTTTTCTTCCTTAGTGTTTAAGTTGAGCTTGATGGCTATGGCTATCTTCTTATACGAGTATTGTGATTTGAATTTGATAAATTCTTGGTATAATATCTATGTACTTTAACCACAGAGTTCACGGGCAAGCCGATGGACGATTCGGTGATTAGCACCGATTACCTTCGCTAGTGGTGAGTGTTCCTTGCATGCGTGTATGCTATGTGACTTTCTTGTATAATACTGGATAACTGTCATACCATTATTAGGCGGGTGTGTACTTTATCGCACTCGACCTACTCAAATTTCTGTGTTTTCACTGATACTGACTGCTACTGACCTACTGTACTAACTGCTACTGACCTACTGCACTGACTGCTACTGACCTACTGCACTGACTGATACTGACCTACTGCACTGTCCTTCTAGTCCGAGACACTCGAGCAGGTCCTCCAAATGAGCACCTATCTCCTGGACACTCGAGACACTGTTCAGTTGAGAGGCTCAAGCAGTGTTCTTCTCGAGAACACCATCTCCTAGTTGAAAGTGCCACTGCGCATGTGATTAAATTATGTGTTACAACGTCTGTGTGTTCATTTCATCCAATGATCTCTTATTAATTTTAAGTGTTGGGAACTGGCGGTCATGACGGACTGGAGTAGCTTCAAGAGTATCCTTTGACATAAATTGACTTATTTTGTCCTTATTCAACTGATTATATTATGCAACTGGTTCTCGTTGTAACTGAAATTGTTTAACTGTTGCTTACTTCTTTCTCTAAATTGTGATATTTGTGTGACTGTTTGGGGCCTCACTGAGCTTTAGCTCACTCCTTTAGTTTGTTTTCCTTAATAGGGGGCGGAGGACCCTGAGGAGCAAGTTGCAGGTCCTAAACTTTCGATACTTTTGTGTAAATGGCTTTAGAGAGCATTTTGTAGCTTTAGTTTTTGTTACACTCAAGGTCGGGTAGTTAACATGAACGTAAATTTTGACGGTATATACTAAGGTGATTGTAAATTAGAATTTTGTCCTTTGGAATTGCAAGTGGGGAGTTTGGTTGTAATGCAAGTACTTTGTTTATGTAAGTTTATCTTTTGACTTAACCTTTAAGTTTGGAATGTTATTTGGTTTATTAATATCCTTTTGGAGTTTGAGATGTAATTTATCTGAGGACTGTAGTGAGTCCCGGCGAGAGCTGGGCAGACGGTCCGTCGAACCCTCTGGTTCGCCTTAGGGGGAGGTGGGGCTGTTACAATTGGTATCAAAGCTTAGGCTATCGATCTCTATAGCGTATCTTAGACTTAATTGTTTAGGATGCTGGACTATGGGATAGATTCGGAAGTTAAGTATATGTTATAGGGATGAAGGTTTATAGTAGTTTGGGAAGAATCTATTTGGTATGTCGGGCAGGAATGAGGATTGAGTTGATTTACACTTTAGGGCGGCCGACCTTGGCGTGGATTGACTTTATTCTTGGTTTGGTGCTTGAATACAAACACCAAAGCAGAAGATGTAAATAGAACTCTTTTGTGCGTGTTCAAAGTTGATTTTAAACAGAAGGGCAGTGGTCATAGAAACAAAACTCTCTCGCTTTGCCCCAAAGCTGGTGCTGACGGAACAAAAGCTAATTCGCCGCTTTGCCCGAGGCTTAAATGTGGAAATCCAGGAAGCACTGGCGGCCGCACAGCTGGACACGTTTAGTCAGGCACTAGAAAAAGCACAGCGGATTGAGACTGCCAAGGGACAGGTTAAAGCCTTTCATGACCGGAAAAGGAGGCAACCCATCTCGAACGATCCCCCGGTTGGACAGAGCTCGCGAAACGAGCCACCCGCGAAGGCGAGTAAAGGTGCAGACGGTCCACGACCTGTAAGAACTCTGAATAATTTTGGGCGAGGTCAGATAGTGCAAGAGCCCCAGAGGAGTGCCCAGCGTGGAGGGTCAAGTACGGCCACTAAGCCAACCTGTGGTTTCTGTGGGGGCAATCACACTGATGAAAATTGCTGGAAAAATAGTTCGGTACGGAAATGTTTCAAATGTGGCAGCACCGAACATTTGATTGCCCGGTGCCCTAAGATGCAGAAGGAAGGACGCAAACCACCAACAGAAGGGACCACAACGAAGCCGTCAAATGCAGGGGAAAATCGACCCAAAGGGCCAGCAAGGGTCTATGCAATGGGTCAACCTGAGGTGACTAATCCTTCGGTGGACTTTGAAGGTACGCATTGAACAAAAGAATCAATTTCGAGGACGAAATTGTTCTAAGTGGGGGAGGTTGTGACGCCCCGAAAGAAGGAGTGCGAGAACTCGCGAATTTTCTACGTTTCTAGGGTTTATTTTTATTAATCGCCCGCCTTTTCCACATTTTCTTTATTAGAAATTTCCCCAGATAATTTTTATGAGTAAATATAGTTTTTAGATGATTTTTCTAGTATTAGTTAGTTTTTGAAAAATTAATAATAAATATCGGACGTGAGACCCGCTAGTGCGGAAAGTTCGGAAAAATTCGGCCAGTTAAGTTAAATTTTGGATACTGGGTTTAATTTACCGGGTGTTATGAGATATTTAGAGGTACCAAGTGCTTAGGTGTGAGAAAGAAAAAAGAAAGTTAGGCATGAATTAAATGAGGTGACAAGTGTCACCATAGGATTGCTTTTATTTTTTGACTACTAGTCATTCTTTTACCATGTTACTAAATAAACAAAAAAAATTCACCAAAAACACTTCATCTCCAAGCTTGAGTGGCCGACTCTCTCTAAGGAGGAAAGGAAGAAAAACTCTCCAAGATTCTTGCTCTCATCTTGCTCAAGTTCAACAATCCAACCATTTAATCTTGCAATTACTCCATAAAACCTCTTCAATTAGTGTTTGTGAGTTGTTTGGTGGATTTGCTTGGAAAGCTAAGAGGACTTGTTGCTCCCTCTCTCTTGTTTCTAAGGTAAGTTGTGAAGAACCACCCTCCTCCCTTAATTGATGCTTAAATCATGATTAGTGGTAGTATGAGATGCAAGTTTATGGATTATTTCTTGATTTGTGGTTGAAGTGATGAAGTTTTATTATTTTTGGGGATTTTTCTGTTTTAATATGAGCATGATTGTGTGGCCATCTATGATGATTGGAAATGGTATATAATGACTCTAGGAGGTGGGAAAAGTGGTTAATTGCAACCAATTTCTGTTTTGGAAGAAATTTTGGAAAGTTAGGGTTATGATGAATACATTCTGCCCGAATTTATAGCTCCTAGTTAGAGGCCGAATTGGCCTTGGCTTAAAACATGAAAGTTGTAGGGAATGATGGTTTAGAGATTCCTACAAAATTTCAGGTCAATCGGAGTAGCGTATCTTGATAAAAGATAGAATTACCCTTGCTGTCCTGTTTCTACCCGAACCTGAGAACTGCGATTGTAATTGGTTATTTTGCTTTGGAATGCTTCAGAATTGGTCGTTGAGGTCTTCTGATGAAAGGTAGTCCTGTATCTTAGCTTTCGTATGGCTTTGGAATCACTTGGTTTGGACTTAGGTAGCCTGACTTATGATGTTGACCCAGAATACGGTTTGTGAACCTGTTTTTGCGATTCTGGTGTAGTATCTTGCATTTTGGACCTAGTAACACTCGAAACTGGACTGAGTAGCCTTCTTCAACATTGTATCCTCTTAAGTCCTGAATATATCTGCAAAATTTCCGGTCAAACGGATCTGTGTAGCTCGAGTTATAACCAAAACACTCGCACCTGTTTTGTACCCTGAAATTGTGTACGTTTTGAATTTCAGCTTCTGACCGTGCATTTTTCCGTTTTGATTCCTTATGATCTGGGTATCAACTCCTTCATAAGAAATGTAGATCTTGGTTTTAGCTTCGAAACGGTATAAAGTGAGTCGAAATCCGAGTTCCGTAGCTTCCGTTATGATCAAAACAAGATTGATCGTCAGAACTGCCTTGAATCTGGACAGTTCTGACGGGTACTTTGACACTCAACTTTCGTTCTGTTCTGAATGGATTCAGGTCTTGGCCAAAACATCAAAGTTTTACCCTTATGTCTCATATTTCTAATTCCTTTGGAATTTCCTGATTTGGATTTGTGAGTTGGGAGTTATGGTCCAGCAAACATACCCTGTTCGTTACTCTAGAGTGCAAATTTCTGGAACGATTTTCCATACTTTCGACCTATTTCTGTTCAGATCCGGATTTGGGTTTCTTCATGAAAATTGTAGCCCTACCTCTTAGCTTCGCAACGGTATGTCATGTACCTTGATCCGACATTCCCAGCCTAACTTTTGATCAAAACGGTTTGCGAAGGCAGATTTGGCCATTTCCGTTTGCCGTTCCGCGCGGGCGCGTGCACCCGTTTTTCCGTTTCCGCACTTGCATGTGCCGATTTTGCCGTTTTGCTTGTTTTAAGTATGTTAGTAGCCGTTTGTGATATATTGTGACACAATCTTCAATTTCAGACGTTGGTGAGCTAGGTGGAGCCGGTGGGGCCTACTAGCTACTCCTCGCGGCACGAATTTCGTACTTTTGCTCTTTTGTTCGTTGTGTAAGTATTCAGGCCGCTCTTATGTGTTAGTTGCCTATGTGTTTCGATATGTATGAAAAGGGTACCTAGGCGAGGGTGTACTTTATCGCACTCGACCTAAACCCTAATTTACGCACATATTTGTACATGGCACATGTATATGAATCATTTTGGAACTAAACCCCTTGAGCTTGTGGCTCGGGGTGACTTTTGAGTAAATTTTGTGAAGTTTGTGAGTTTGGGGCTCGATCTCATGACCTAGATGGACTATTCGAGCCGGTTAGGGCTTGGTCGAAGTTAGTCCAACCTGGTTTGAGGTCACCAAGTTTGTGAATCCGGTTCACCGATTATGTGGACCAAGTTTGTGACCCGAGCTTGTGAACCAAGCTCAATTTCGTTCGCTCGAGCAAGTTTGTGAGGTGTCTGGCCAGAGAGGGTGATAAGGTGTACGGTGGGAGTACAAGTGAAGTTCTACGGACCATTATTTGTGGTCGACAGAGTGTCGGCAGGAGGTCACGCATGGCAAACGATCTGGCTTTGGAGCTACCTGTATCCTTATTATGTGATGTTACTTTTCTGCTTTTGCTTTACTCTTACTGTGTAACTGTTGTTACGTGAAATTTACGCTTTTGCCCCTGTTTACTTACTAAGCATATAGCTTACCCCTTTCCTTTTGTTTTCCTTAGCAGGGGTCGACGCGGGGAATTTTGGCACATACACTAGTATAGTTAAGTTTGCTTGTAATAGTTGGACAATTAGGATGTTTATTTTTGTTGTGGTGGTTTGTATAAGGACCCTCCTTAGGGTCTACTCTTTGGTTTTGGTTATAATTATAAGGATGTAATAGTATGAGCAGGTACTTTTGAAGAATGTAATTAGAACACTTTTGGGGTTTGTATATATTGTATATAGTGCTCTTTCGATTTACCTAGTTTTATTACTTTAGGTTTTGAGTCCTGGCGCGAGCTAGGCAGGCGGCCCGGCGATACCCTTGGGTTCGCCCTTGGGAGAAGTGGGGTCGTCACAGGTGGTATCAGAGCTTAGGCTTCAGATTCCTGTAGTGTATCATAGGCTTGAAGTTAGGATGCCGGACTGTGGGATTTGATTTGATTTGATGTGATTTGAAAGTTAAGCAATTGAGGGATAAAACCTATAGCTGCTTCGCGTGGTCTCTGCGCAGAGTGAGCCTGGATAAAGTGGCGAATAAGTATGAAGGACTAAGTGTTCGTTCGAGCATAAGTTATGGATCATAAATGTTATAGGCCTTAAATCTTTCTCATGGTATCTGAGGACTATAGATAGGTACGTCAGGTAGGAATTTCGATTGTAGATAGTTTACTCTTGGGACTGCAGCTCGAGATGTGAATTATCTTATTTCGGATTCTTGTGCCTGAGTACTCCAGAGTTTAGTACTTGAGACTAGCATTTTGAGAACATGAACAGGCTTTGTCTGGCTAGAGTGAGTACAAGATATCAACGGGCACCTTGGGGAGTGGAGTAAGAAACCGGACGAGGGTGATTTTCCCTGAGCGTGGGACGATAAGTCGCGTTTCTTTCATTTTGCCCTTGCACTACATGTCATTTACTTGTGGTATGAGAATACCTATATATATAGTACCTGCAGTTCTTGACTTTGTCTAACTTGAAATGTCCCTTGGTGTATAGGATGCATTATATTGTGTATATTTTGGCGTGACTTGTATATATATGGATACATTTTGATCTTTTGATTATTTTGAGTAATCCACCCTTTAGTTCGTTGATTGGAATTTCGAGGACGAAATTCTTTTAAGGAGGGGAGATTGTGACACCCCAACTTTTAAGATGCTATTGTTTTACGGTTTCTTTAGTTCATTTTATTTTAAAACATTATTTTGTTTCAGGGAAGATACTAAAGTTATTTCTTTGGGTTTGATTTAAAATCTTATTTTGTTTTAAAAGACTAGAAACCCTAAAATTTTAATCAAAAACCCTAGTTTACTTGTGACTATGTTTAAATCCCTCATATTTGACTCAAAACCCTAATTTTATTTTATGGAATTGTAAAATTCATCACACTTTTCTTAAAATTCCTTTTATTTGGAAATTATTTATTTAATATGATCCTCCTACTCAAGTACTCCACAATAAGTGTAAATAAACCTAGAAAGTAGGGTTTCACTCTTCGTTTTCAAGATTGGAGCAAATTAGGGTTTTCGCGATTTTTCGCCGGATGAAATTTCGGTATGGAGCAAGGATCAAATTTGGTGATTAAAAATGACTTTTAAGTGAGAAATAATATGTGATTAGAAGCAATGATACAAGGTTAGTGAATAGGAAGTAAAAACCCTAGTACGTGTGTTTTTAAGAAAAACGGCGCGAACCGGAGGGTCCCGCGCACTACCGATTGAACGCACCACTTTCTTCCCATACAAGTCTATTGATATTTGAGCAAAATATCTCCTAATTTACAGCTAAGCTTGACCGAAATTTGTGGCTCAAA
This sequence comes from Coffea arabica, assembly GCF_036785885.1. NCBI lineage: Eukaryota > Viridiplantae > Streptophyta > Magnoliopsida > Gentianales > Rubiaceae > Coffea > Coffea arabica. The sequence continues at coordinate 29,516,903 of NC_092323.1, read as the reverse complement.
TGCAAGGAAGGAAAGAGAAATTTTTTGTGGTTGAGGTTAAGCCAAGTGTTGGCCAAACTTGTGGTTAGAATTAATTCTTATCTTTCTACCTTCTTATAAGACAAACTTAGCTTAATCTCCTTCATTATTTTCTGCATCTTGGCCGAGTAAGGAGAGAGAGAAAGGGAGAGCAAGAGTTGCACCATTTTCTTCTTGATTTACACCAACCAAGTGCTAAAATCGAATTCTAAACCGATTGATCGTAAGTTTGGAAGCTTGGGAAGCTAAGGGAACCAAAAATTTCAAGAAATAGTGGAGGATCACTCTTGCAAGCCTTCTTTTTGAGGTATAAAATCTGATCTATGGCTTTGATCCTTTTATTCTTGTTTAAGATGTTAAATAGTTCATGTTTTGGGTTTGATTACAAGTTATGCAAGTTGATGTGATGATTTTGGATGAGATAGGTAAGTTAGGGTTTGATTAATTTCTGCCTATACTTGATGTATGATTGATATATGTTGTATCCAAAGTAATATAGGGGGTTTTGGTAGCAAGTGTAGCAAGAAATTTAGAAAACTATCATTGAAACCAAAAGATTCCAGATTTCTGGAAAATTTTTCCCCTTTCTGTCCGTTTTTGTTGCACCATGTTAGAGGCCGAATTGGGCTGGGAATAAAACATGAAAGTTGTATAGGATAGTATTTTATAGGTACCTACAAAATTTCATCTCAATCGGAGCAACGTAGCTCATGAAAAGACCAAAATACCCTCGCTGATTTAGGTCACTTTCCAGAGTTCCGCGTGGACAGTTTAGTCCTTTTTGTTAAATTTATTCACTATAATCCGTTTGGATTTAGCCTTTCACCAAAACATGAAAGTTTCAGTACTCTGTCTTAGCTTTGTAACGCCACCAAGAACACCTTAAACGGATCTTGGTAGACTGAGATATGGTCACTTGAATGCAGTACGGTGTATTAGCCGAATAGTTGAAACCAGGTTACATGGATTGGGAATTTGATCAGGTTACACTGGAAATTGGACTAAGTGATCTTCATGAACATTGTAGCCTTGTGTCTCAGCTTTCTAATTCCTTAGGAATTTCTTGATTTGGATTTGTGAGCTAGGAGTTACGATCCAGCAAACATACCCTGTCCGTCACCTTAAAGTGCAAATTTCTGGCACTGTTTTCCATACTTTCGACCCATCTCTGTTCAGATCCGGATTTAAGTGTCTTCATAAAAGTTATAGACTTTTCTCTTAGCTTCGTAATGGTACCTCATGTACCTTGATCCGACACTCGTAGCCTCGATTGTACTCAAAACAGTTTTGACGGCAAAACGGCTAGGCCGCCATTCCCGTTTCCGTATGCCGTTTCCGCACATGCATGTGCCAATTTTGTCGTTTTGCTTGTTTTAGCCATATTAGTAGCCGTTTGTGATACTATGTGATGCAATCTTCTATTTCAGACGGTGGTGAGTTAGGTGGAGCAGGTGGGGCCTACTAGCTACTTTTCGCGACGCGAATTTCGTCCTTTTGTTATCCTTGTTCGTTGTGTAAGTATTCAGGCCGCTTTTACGTGTTAGTTGTTTATGTGATTCGATATGTATGAAAAGGGTACCTAGGCGAGGGTGTACTTTATCGCACTCGACCTAAACCCTAATTTACGCACACATTTGTATATGGCATATGTATATGAATCATTTTGGAACTAAACCCCTTGAGCTTGTGGCTCGGGGTGACTTTTGAGTAAATTTTGTGAAGTTTGTGAGTTTGGGGCTCGATCTCATGACCTAGATGGACTATTCGAGCCGGTTAGGGCTTGGTCGAAGTCAGTCCAACCTGGTTTGAGGTCACCAAGTTTGTGAATCCGGTTCACCGAGTATGTGGACCAAGTTTGTGACCCGAGCTTGTGAACCAAGCTCAATTTCGTTCGCTCGAGCAAGTTTGTGAGGTGCCTGGCCAGAGAGGGTGATAAGGTGTACGGTGGGTGTACAAGTGAAGTTCTACGGACCATTATGTGAGGTCGACGGAGTGTCGGCAGGAGGTCACACATGACAAACGATCTGGCTTTGGAGCCACCCATATCCTTACTATGTGATGTTATCTTTCTGCTTTTGCTTTACTCTTACCATATAATTGGTTGATACGTGAAAATTTACGCTTTTGCCCTGTTTACTTACTAAGCATATAGCTTACCCCATTCTTTTGTTTTCCTTAGCAGGGGGACGGCACGGGGATCGCTCGGGAAGTTGGTTAGATTTTGAGCTATAGAATACTTGAATTTGTATTTGTTAAAAGTTGACGAGTAAGATGTACATTGTTGGCGTGGTGGTTGTAGTTATCAGTTTTTCTAGGTTTTACTTTTTGGTACTTGTGATATGTAATTCTTGGAGAATTGAATGTAATATTTGAGATTTATCTTATACTTCAGTGAAGGACTGTAGTGAGTGAGTGAGTCCCGGCGAGAGCTGGGCAGGCGACCCGCCGAACCCTGGGGTACGCCCTAGGGGAAAGTGGGGCCGTCACAGGCCTGTGACGCCCCCGCTTCTCCCAAGGGCGAACCCTAGGTTATCGGCGGGACGCCTGCCTAGCTCGCGCCGGGACTCAAAATTTTAAAACAATAAAATTATCTAAACCTACAAGCATACTATTCACAAGATATCTAACGCCAAAAGAGTTCTATTTACATCTTCAAAAGTATCGAGTCAAACCACTCTAATACATTAGAATAACAACCAGCAGAAGGTAGACCCTATGGAGGGTTCTTATACAGACCACCAAAACAAAAACAAACATCCTAACTGTCCGACTGTTACAATCAAACCTAACTATACTAGTGTATGTGTCAAAAGTCCCTGCGTCGGCCCCTGCTAAGGAAAACAAAAGGAAAGGGGTAAGCTATATGCTTAGTAAGTAAACAGGGGCAAAAGCGTAAATCTCACGTAACAACAATTGCACAATAAGAGTAAAGCAAAAGCAGAAAAGTAACATCACAATAATAAGGATACAGGTGGCTCCAAAGCCAAGTCATTTGCCATGCGTGATCTCCTGTCGACACTCCGTCGACCATAAATAAGGTCTGTAGAAACTTCACTTGTACACCCACCGAACACCTTATCACCCTCACTGGCCAGTCACCTCACAAACTTGCCCGGGCGAACGAAATCACAAACTTGAGCTTGAGTCACAAGCTCGGGTCACAAACTTGGTCCACATTCTCGGTGAACCGGATTCACAAACTTGGTGACCTCAGACTAAGTTGGACTGGCTTCGACCTAGCCCTGACCGGCTCGAATAGTCCATCTCGGTCGGAAGATCAACCCCAAACTCACAAACTTCACAAAATTATTCAAAAGTCACCCCGAGCCACAAGCTCAAGGGGTTTAGTTCCAAAATGATTCATATACATATGCCATATACAAATGTGTGCGTAAATTAGGGTTTAGGTCGAGTGCGATAAAGTACACCCTCGCCTAGGTATCCTTTTCATACATATCAAAACACATAAGCAACTAACACATAAGAGCGGCCTGAATACTTACACAACGAACAAAAGAGCAAAAGTACGAAATTCGTGCCGCGAGGAGTAGCTAGTAGGCCCTACCGGCTCCACCTAGCTCACCAACGTCTGAAATTGAAGATTGTGTCACAATATATCACAAACGGCTACTAACATACTTAAAACAAGCAAAACGGCAAAATCGGCACATGCAAGTGCGGAAACGGCAAAACGGGTGCACGCGCCCGCGCGGAACGGCAAACGGAAATGGTCAAATCTGCCTTCTCAAACCGTTTTGATCAAAAGTTAGCCTAGAAATGTCGGATCAAGGTACACGAGGTACCGTTGCGAAGTTAAGAGGAAGGGCTACTATTTTCATGAAGACGCCTAAGTCCGGATCTGAACAGAAATAGGTCGAAAGTATGGAAAATCGTTCAAGAAATTCGCACTTTAGAGTGACGAACAGGGTATGTTGGCTGGACCATAACTCCCAGCTCACAAATTGAAATCAGAAAATTCCAAAGGCATTTGAAATCTAAGACATAAGGCTAAAACTTTGATGTTTTGGTCAAGACCTGAATCCATTCAGAATAGAACGAAAATTGAGTGCCAAAGTACCCGTCAGAACTGTCCAGATCAAAGGCAGTTCTGACGATCAATCTTGTTTTGGTCATAACGGAAGCTACAGAAATCGGAATTCAGCGCACTTTATACCGTTTCGAAGCTAAAACCAAGATCTACATTTATTATGAAGGAGTCGACACCCAGATCATACAGGATCAAAACCAAAAAATGCACGGTCAGAGGCTGAAATTCAAAACGTACACAATTTCAGGGTACAAAACAGGTGCGAGTGTTTTCGTTATAACTCGAGCTACACAGATCCGTTTGACCGGAAATTTTGTAGATATATTCAGGACATAAGAGGCTACAATATTGAAGAAGGCCACTCAGTCCAGTTTCGAGGGTAACTAGGTCAAACATGCAAGAAACTACACCAGAACCGGAAAAATAGATTCACAAAACGCATTCTAGCGGAAACATCATAAATCAGGCTATCCAAGTCCAAATCCAGAAATTCCAAAACCAACCGAAAACTAAGAAACAGGGTTACATTTCATCAGAAGACCTCAACAACCAATTCGGAAGCAATCCTGACCAAAACAACCAATTACAGGCGCAATTCTTACATTCGGGTAAAACCAGAACAGCAATATTGTAGCCATTTCTGTTTGCCGTTCCGCGCGGGCGCGTGTGCCCATTTTGCCGTTTCCGCACTTGCATGTGCCAATTTTGCCATTTTGCTTGTTTTAAGTATGTTAGTAGCCATTTGTGATATATTGTGACACAATCTTCAATTTCAGACGTTGGTGAGCTAGGTGGAGCCGGTGGGGCCTACTAGCTACTCCTCGCGGCACGAATTTTGTACTTTTGCTCTTTTGTTCGTTGTGTAAGTATTCAGGCCGCTCTTATGTGTTAGTTGCTTATGTGTTTCGATATGTATGAAAAGGGTACCTAGGCGAGTGTGTACTTTATCGCACTCGACCTAAACCCTAATTTACGCACACATTTGTATATGGCATATGTATACGAATCATTTTGGAACTAAAACCCTTGAGCTTGTGGCTCGGGGTGACTTTTGAATAATTTTGTGAAGTTTGTGAGTTTGAGGTTGATCTTCCAACCTAGATGGACTATTCGAGCCGGTCAGGGCTTGGTCGAAGTCAGTCCAACCTGGTTTGAGGTCACCAAGTTTGTGAATCCGGTTCACCGATTATGTGGACCAAGTTTGTGACCCGAGCTTGTGAACCAAGCTCAATTTCGTTCGCTCGAGCAAGTTTGTGAGGTGCCTGGCCAGAGAGGGTGATAAGGTGTACGGTGGGAGTACAAGTGAAGTTCTACGAACCATTAGTTGAGGTCGACGATTTGATTTAACATGAAATTACTATTGCTGTTTAACTGTGACAGCCCCACCTCCCCCTAAGGCGAACCAGAGGGTTCGGCGGGCCGTCTGCCCAGCTCTCGCCGGGACTCAGTCGTTCACTACATTCCTCAAACAAATATAAGATAAATTTCCATATAACTCAAATATTACATCAAATTCTCCAATAATTACATGTCAAAAGCAAAGCGGACACTTGTCACCCTTAGGTTCAAAACTTATCTTTTTGTCTCTCCAATACAAATATCTTAACACATTGTAAAATAATATCACTTAATACAAAATTCCAACAAGTTGTAAAAAATATAATGCATTTACCGCACTTACGGATCCCACGTTCAAAATACGCTTTTAATTTCTCAAAAACTAACCGATACTAGAAAAATCATTTTAAAACTATCTTTGCTCATAAACTTTATCTGGGAATTTTTTCTAATAAAAAAAATGTAGAAAAGGCGGGCGATTAAATAAAATAAACCTTAGAAAATTAGAAAATTTCCGGGTTCTCACACTCATTCTTTTCGGGGCGTCACAATCTCCCCTCCTTAAAAGAATGTCGTCCTCGACATTCCATCTTGTACCAATCAAGTCGAGACATCCCGCAAGAATCACTAATATTGCAAACCAAACCCACAGTCCGGCATCCTAAACTTCATGCCTAGGATACACTACAGAGATCTGAAGCCTAAGCTCTGATACCAACTGTGACAGCCCCACCTCCCCCTAAGGCGAACCAGAGGGTTCGGCGGGCCGCCTGCCCAGCTCTCGCCGGGACTCAGTCGTTCACTACATTCCTCAAACAAATATAAGATAAATCTCCATATAACTCAAATATTACATCAAATTCTCCAATAATTACATGTCAAAAGCAAAGCGGAAATAATTCTCAACTATACCTAAAATGATTTCCAAATCCAAATTGTACAAAACATAGGCCATCCCAGTCACGTGCACAAGTACTACAAGTCCTTCCTTCGCCTTGAGCCCTGTGGAGGGGAATAAAATATTTTTGGGGTGAGCTAGAAGCTCGGCGAGTAACCAGTAAAATCATTAAACAAATATATTTCACAATGTTGCATTTCGATCATTTCGATGATGTCATGATTCAGAGATCAAATGTTCGTTTAGTGCTCTCGTGAGCCAGGGAAATCATAGCACTTGAACACCCAACGCTCAAATAGATCATTTAACATTAACATTAACATTAAGAGGGAGCCCCTTCTTGAGCTCCAGATAAACATGAACATGAACCATAAACAGAGTGGAGACGTTGGTGTCCAGCACAAGACTTTCCCAGAACTCATTGAAGCCAAATCATGTCATGAACTCACATGCAAGCATGCATGATATGCAATCGAGTACATAATGCAAGAAACATTTCACAAGTACTTTGGAAATAGTTTAGGGTCACTCACCTCCACGGCTCAGAAATCATCCAGCATATAACATTGCCTTGCTCAAATCCAAGTCTTAGATCACAAACTCAATGCAAACAAATCCCTTCAAAGTTCGGACAGCACTTCCCCTGAATTTGCTAACTTTTCCAGCCATCATGGCTTCATTATTTCCTCAGCCAGTCCCAAAGGTACACACACAACAACAAGTTCATCCAATAGCCATTCAGCAAGCTCCAAGTAGTACTAGTACAAGTCAAGCTAGGGAAAAGTTCGGAAATGAAAGTTAAGCTCAAAACCAGAAAAATAGCTTTTGACATCCTTTTGCGGTAATGGCACCAAAGGCACTACGATTGTCGGATGAAGGTGTAAGATACACCGTTTCGAAGCTAAGAGATAGGGTTACAATATTTCAGAAGGTCACTCAACCCAGTTTCGAGTGTAACCAGGTCAAAATGCAAGATACTACACCAGAATCACAAAAACAGATTCACAGAACGCATTCTAGCGGAAACATCATAAATCAGGCTATCCAAGTCCAAATCCAGAAATTCCAAAACCAGCTGAAAGCTAAGAAACAGGGATACATTTCATCAGAAGACCTCAACAACCAATTCGGAAGCAATTCCAGCCAAAACAACCAATTACAGGCGCAATTCTTACATTCGGGTAAAACCAGAACAGCAATAGTAATTTCGACTTTTCTCATACTACACTACTCCGATTGACCTAAACGTTTGTAGGCACCTCTAAAATGTCATTCCCTACAACTTTCATGTTTTAAGCCAAGGCCAATTCGGCCTCTATCTAGGAGCTAAAAATTCGGGCAGAATGCTCCCTCAAGAACCCTAATTTTCTGAAATTTCTTCCAAAATAGAAATTGATTGCAATTGTCCACTTTTTCCACCTTCCAGCTTCATTACATAACATTTCCAATCATCATACATGACCACACAATCATGCTTATATTAAAACAGAAAAATCCCCAAAAATAATAAAACTTCATCATTTCAACCACAAATCAAGAAATAGTCCATAAACTTGCATCTCATACTACCACTAAGCATGATTTAAGCATCAATTAAAGAAGGAGGGTGGTTCTTCACAACTCACCTTAGAACAAGAGAGAGAGAGAGCTAGTGGTCACCTTAACTTTCCAAATAACTTCACCAATCACCTCAAAATCACTAAGTGGAGGGGTTTTATGGAGTAATTGCAAGATCAAATGGTTGGATGGTTCAACTTGAGCAAGATTGGAGCCTAAAACTTGAAGAGTTTTCTTTCTTTCTTGAGAGAGAGGGTCGGCCAAGCTTGCAGAAATTTGGGTGCTTTTTGGGTCAAAATTGAGTATTAGTAAAGGTAAGAAATAATGGTCAAAGTCAAGGTTGAATAGGAAGGTGACACTTGTCACCCTTAGGTTCAAAACTTATCTTTTTGTCTCTCCAATACAAATATCTTAACACATTGTAAAATAATATCACTTAATACAAAATTCCAACAAGTTGTAAAAAATATAATGCATTTACTGCACTTGCGGATCCCACGTTCAAAATACGCTTTTAATTTCTCAAAAACTAACCGATACTAGAAAAATCATTTTAAAACTATCTTTGCTCATAAACTTTATCTGGGGAATTTTTCTAATAAAAAAATGTAGAAAAGGCGGGCGATTAAATAAAATAAACCTTAGAAAATTAGAAAATTTCCGGGTTCTCACACTCATTCTTTTCGGGGCGTCACAATCAACTATTCACTATATATCTAACGCCAAAAGAGTTCTATTTACATCTTCAAAAGTATCGAGTCAAACCACTCTAATACATTAGAATAACAACCAGCAGAAGGTAGACCCTATGGAGGGTCCTTATACAAACCACCAAAACAAAAAACAAACATCCTAACTGTCCGACTATTACAATCAAACCTAACTATAATAGTGAAGGTGCCAAGAAGTTCCCCGCATCGTCCCCTGCTAAGGAAAACAAAGGAAACGGGGTAAGCTAGAAGCTTAGTAAGTAAACAGGGTAAAAGTGTAAAATTTCACATTTAAATAAACAGCTATTCCACAAAATGTCAAGTCGAGTGCAAAAGTAACAAAACAAAGGAAGGATACAGGTTGGCTCCAAAGCCAAGTCATTTGCCATGCGTGATCTCCTGTTGACACTCCGTCGACCATAAATAAGGTCCGTAGAACTCCACTTGTACACCCACCGAACACCTTATCACCCTCACTGGCCAGTCACCTCACAAACTTGCTCGGGCGAACGAAATCACAAAGTTGAGCTTGAGTCACAAGCTCGGGTCACAAACTTGGTCCACATTCTCGGTGAACCGGATTCACAAACTTGGTGACCTCAAACTAAGTTGGACTGGCTTCGACCAAGCCCTAACCGACTCGAATAGTCCATCTAGGTCAGACGATCAACCCCAACTTACAAACGTCACCCCGAACTACAAGCTCAAGGGGTTCAAACCCAAAATAATTCATGCATACACATCTCATAAAGAAACATAGGTACAAACTAGGGTTTAGGTCGAGTGTGATAAAGTACACCCTCGCCTAAGTTCCCCTTTTATTCACATCAAAACACATAAGCAGTTTATACACATAAACGGCCTGAATACTTACTCAAAATACAAAAGTAGTACAAGAACAAAATCACTTCGTGCGTGTTCGCTAGTAGTCCACCAACTTTGAATTTGCTTGAATTTGAGGGTATGGCCTTGTATGATGATTGGAAATGGTATATAATGATTCTAGAAGGTGGAAAAAGTGGAAGATTGCAACCAATTTCTGTTTTGGAAGAAAATTGAAAAACCTAGGGTTCTTATGGGAGCATTCTGTCCGAATTTTTAGGTCCTAGATAGAGGCTTAATTGGCCTTAGCTTAAAACATGAAAGTTGTAGGGAATGACATTTTAGAGGTGCCTATAAAATTTCAGGACAATCGGAGTAGTGTAGAGTGAGAAAAGTCGAAATTACTATTTCTGTTCTGGTTTTACCCGAATGTAAGCATTGCGCCTGTAATTGGTTGTTTTGGCTGGAATTACTTCAGAATTGGTTGTTCTGGTCTTCTAATGAAATGTATTCCTGTTTCTAAGCTTTCGTATGGCTTTGGAATTTCTGGATTTGGACTTATGTAGGCTGTTTTATGATGTTTGTACTAGACTACGGTTTGTGAACCTGTTTTGCGATTCTGGTGTAGTATGTTACATTTTTGACATAGTTACACTAGCAATTTGACTGAGTGGCCTTCTTCAACATTGTAGCCTCTTAAATCCTGAATATGCCTGTAAAATTTTGGGTCAAATGGATTAGTGTATCATGAGTTATAGATGAAATACTCAAGCCTGTTTTGAACATCAGGTTCTGTGCGTTTTTAGTTTAGCTTCTGTCCGTGACTTTTTCGGTTTTGATCCCGTACGATCTGGGTTTTGACTCCTTCATAATAAATGTAGATCTTGGTTTTGGCTTCGAAATGGTATAAAGTGCGTCGAAATCCGAGTTCCGTAGCTCCTGTTATGACCAAAACAAAATTGATCGTCAGAACTGCCTTGAATCTGGACAGTTCTGACGAGTACTTTGACACTAAAATTTCGTTCTGTTCTGAGTGGATTCAGGTCTTGGCCAAAACATCAAAGTTTTATCCTTATGTCTCAGATTTCTAATGCCATTGGAATTTCCTGATTTGGATTTGTGAGCTGGGAGTTATAGTTCAGCAAACATACCCTGTCCGTTACTTTGGAGTGCGAATTCCTGGAACGGTTTTCTGCACTTTCGACCCATCTCTGTTCAGATCCGGAGTTAGGGGTCTTCATGAAAGGTATATACTTTTCTCTTAGCTTTGCAACGGTACCTCATGTACCTTGATCCGACACTCATAGCTTCGATTAGACTCAAAACAGTTTTGACGGCAAAATGGCTAGGCCGCCATTCCCGTTTCCGTGTGCCGTTTCCGCACTTGCATGTGCCAATTTTGCCATTTTGCTTGTTTTAAGTATGTTAGTAGCCGTTTGTGATATATTGTGACACAATCTTCAATTTCAGACGTTGGTGAGCTAGGTGGAGCCGGTGGGGCCTACTAGCTACTCCTCGCGGCACGAATTTCGTACTTTTGCTCTTTTGTTCGTCGTGTAAGTATTCAGGCCGATCTTACGTGTTAGTTGCTTATGTGTTTCAATATGTATGAAAAGGGTACCTAGGCGAGGGTGTACTTTATCGCACTCGACCTACACCCTAATTTGCGTATATATTTGTACATGACATATGTATATGAATCATTTTGGAACTAAACCCCTTGAGCTTGTGGCTCGGGGTGACTTTTGCATAAATTTTGTGAAGTTTGTGAGTTTGGGGCCCGATCTCAATCCTAGATAGACTATTCGAGCCGGTTAGGGCTTGGTTGAAGTCAGTCCAACCTGGTTTGAGGTCACCAAGTTTGTGAATCCGGTTCACCGATTATGTGGACCAAGTTTGCGACCCGAGCTTGTGAACCAAGCTCAATTTCGTTCGCTCGAGCAAGTTTGTGAGGTGCCTGGCCAGAGAGGGTGATAAGGTGTACGGTGGGGGTATAAGTGAAGTTCTACGGACCATTATTTGAGGTCGACGGAGTGTCGGCAGGAGGTCACACACGGCAAACGATCTGGCTTTGGAGCCACCTGTATCCTTATTATGTGATGTTACTTTTCTACTTTTGCTTTACTCTTACTGTGTAACTGTTGTACGTGAAATTTATGCTTTCGCCCCTGTTTACTTACTAAGCATATAGCTTACCCCTTCCCTCTTGTTTTCCTTAGCAGGGGCCGACGCGGGGACTTTTGGCACGTACCCTAGCATAGTTAGGTTTGATTGTAATAGTTGGACATAGTATGTTTGTTTTTGTTTTAGTTTTGGTGGTTTGTATCAGGACCCTCCTTAGGGTCTACATTTTGGTTTTGGTTGTAGTGATAAGGATGTAATAATGTGAGCAGGTACTTTTGGAGAATGTATTTAGAACTTTTGGGGATTGTATATAATGTATATAGTGCTCTTTCGATTTCTCTAGTTTATTCCTTTAAGTTTTGAGTCCTGGCGCGAGCTAGGCAGGCGGCCCGCCGATACCCTTGAGTTCGCCCTTGGGAGAAGTGGGGTCGTCACAGTTGTGACGGCCCCACTTTCCCCTAGGGCGTACCCCAGGGTTCGGCGGGTCGCCTGCCCTGCTCTCGCCGGGACTCACTCACTCACTACAGTCCTCCAATGAAGTATAAGATAAATCTCAAATATTACATTAAATTCTCCAAAAATTACATATCACAAGTACCAGAAAGTAAAACCTAGAAAAACTGATAACTACAACCACCACGCCAACAATGTACATCTTACTCGTCAACTTTTAACAAATACAAATTCAAGTATTCTATAGCTCAAAATCTAACCACCTTCCCGAGCGATCCCCGTGCCGTCCCCCTGCTAAGGAAAACAAATGGAACGGGGTAAGCTATATGCTTAGTAAGTAAACAGGGGCAAAAGCGTAAATTTTCACGTATCAACCAATTATATGGTAAGAGTAAAGCAAAAGCAGAAAGATAACATCACATAGTAAGGATATGGGTGGCTCCAAAGCCAGATCGTTTGTCATGTGTGACCTCCTGCCGACACTCCGTCGACCTCACATAATGGTCCGTAGAACTTCACTTGTACACCCACCGTACACCTTATCACCCTCTCTGGCCAGGCACCTCACAAACTTGCTCGAGCGAACGAAATTGAGCTTGGTTCACAAGCTCGGGTCACAAACTTGGTCCACATACTCGGTGAACCGGATTCACAAACTTGGTGACCTCAAACCAGGTTGGACTGACTTCGACCAAGCCTTAACCGGCTCGAATAGTCCATCTAGGTAATGAGATCGGGCCCCAAACTCACAAACTTCACAAAATTTATTCAAAAGTCACCCCGAGCCACAAGCTCAAGGGGTTTAGTTCCAAAATGATTCATATACATATGCCATGTACAAATATGTGCGCAAATTAGGGTTTAGGTCGAGTGCGATAAAGTACACCCTCGCCTAGGTACCCTTTTCATACATATCGAAACACATAAGTAACTAACACGTAAGAGCGGCCTGAATACTTACACAACGAACAAACAAGGATAACAAAAGGACGAAATTCGTGTCGCGAAAAGTAGCTAGTAGGCCCCACCGGCTCCACCTAGCTCACCACCGTCTGAAATAGAAGATTGCATCACATAGTATCACAAACGGCTACTAATATGCCTAAAACAAGCAAAACGACAAAATTGGCACATGCATGTGCGGAAACGGCATACGGAAACGGGAATGGCGGCCTAGCCGTTTTGCCGTCAAAACTGTTTTGAGTACAATCGAGGCTACGAGTGTCGGATCAAGGTACATGAGGTACCGTTGCGAAGCTAAGAGAAAAGTCTATAACTTTTATGAAGACACTTAAATCCGAATCTGAACAGAGATGGATCGAAAGTATGGAAAACAGTGCCAGAAATTTGCACTTTAAGGTGACGGACAGGGTATGTTTGCTGGATCGTAACTCCTAGCTCACAAATCCAAATCAATAAATTCTAAAGGCATTAGAAATCTGAGACATAAGGCTACAATTTTCATGAAGATCACTTAGTCCAATTTCCAGTGTAACCTGATCAAATTCCCAATCCATGTAACCTGGTTTCAACTATTCGGCTAATCCACTGTACTGCATTCAAGTGACTATAACTCAGTCTACCAAGGTCCGTTTAAGGTTTTCTTGGTGGCGTTACAAAGCTAAGACAGAGCACTGAAACTTTCATGTTTTGGTTAAAGGCTAAATCCAAACGGATTATAGTGAATAAATTCAACCAAAAGGACTAAACTGTCCACGCGGAACTCTGGAAAGTGACCTAAATCAGCGAGGGTATTTTGGTCTTTTCAAGAGCTACGTTGCTCCGATTGAGCTGAAATTTTGTAGGCACCTATAAAATACCATTCTCTACAACTTTCATGTTTTATGCAAGCCCAATTCGGCTTCTAACATGGTGCAACAAAAACGGGCAGAATAGGGTGAAAATTTCCAGAAATCTGAAATCTTTTGGTTTCAATGATAGTTTTCTTAATTTCTTGCTACACTTGCTACCAAAACCCCCTATATAACTTTGGATACAACATATATCAATCATACATCAAGTATAGGCAGAAATTAATCAAACCCTAACTTACCTATCTCATCCAAAATCATCACATCAACTTGCATAACTTGTAATCTAACCAAAACATGAACTATTTAACATCTTAAACAAGAATAAAAGGATCAAAGACATAGATCAGATTTTATACCTCAAAAAGAAGGCTTGCAAGAGTGATCCTCCACTATTTCTTGAAATTTTTGGTTCCCTTAGCTTCCCAAGCTTCCAAACTTACGATCAATCGGTTTAGAATTCGATTTTAGCACTTGGTTGGTGTAAATCAAGAAGAAAATGGTGCAACTCTTGCTCTCCCTTTCTCTCTCTCCTTACTCGGCCAAGATGCAGAAAATAATGAAGGAGATTAATCTAAGTTTGTCTTATAAGAAGGTAGAAAGATAAGAATTAATTCTAACCACAAGTTTGGCCAACACTTGGCTTAACCTCAACCACAAAAATTTTCTCTTTCCTTCCTTGCATTTGAGCCACAAATTTCGGTCAAGCTTAGCTGTAAATTATGATATATTTTGCTCAAATATCAATAGACTTGTATGGGAAGAAAGTGGTGGTCAAGTGGTGCGTTCAATCGGTAGTGCGCGGGACCCTCCGGTTCGCACCGTTTTTCTTAAAAACACACGTACTAGGGTTTTTACTTCCTATTCACTAACCTTGTATCATTTCTTCTAATCACATATTGTTTCTCACTTAAAAGTCATTTTTAATCACCAAATTTGATCCTTGCTCCATACCGAAATTTCATCCGGCGAAAAATCGCGAAAACCCTAATTTGCTCCAATCTTGAAAACGAAGAGTGAAACCCTACTTTCTAGGTTTATTTACACTTATTGTGGAGTACTTGAGTAGGAGGATCATATTAAATAAATAATTTCCAAATAAAAGGAATTTTAAGAAAAGTGTGATGAATTTTACAATTCCATAGAATAAAATTAGGGTTTTGAGTCAAATATGAGGGATTTAAACATAGTCACAAGTAAACTAGGGTTTTTGATTAAAATTTTAGGGTTTCTAGTCTTTTAAAACAAAATAAGATTTTAAATCAAACCCAAAGAAATAACTTTAGTATCTTCCCTGAAACAAAATAATGTTTTAAAATAAAATGAACTAAAGAAACCGTAAAACAATAGCATCTTAAAAGTTGGGGTGTCACAATCTCCCCTCCTTAAAAGAATTTCGTCCTCGAAATTCCAATCAATGAACTAAAGGGTGGAATACTCAAAATAATCAAAAGATCAAAATGTATCCATATATATACAAGTCACGCCAAAATATACACAATATAATGCATCCTATACACCAAGGGACATTTCAAGTTAGACAAAGTCAAGAGCTGCAGGTACTATATATATAGGTATTCACATACCACAAGTAAATGACATGTAGTGCAAGGGCAAAATGAAAGAAACGCGACTTATCGTCCCACGCTCAGGGAAAATCACCCTCGTCCGGTTTCTTACCCCACTCCCCAAGGTGCCCGTTGATATCTTGTACTCACTCTAGCCAGACAAAGCCTGTTCATGTTCTCAAAATGCTAGTCTCAAGTACTAAACTCTGGAGTACTCAGGCACAAGAATCCGAAATAAGATAATTCACATCTCGAGCTGCAGTCCCAAGAGTAAACTATCTACAATCGAAATTCCTACCTGATGTACCTATCTATAGTCCTCAGATACCATGAGAAAGATTTAAGGCCTATAACATTTATGATCCATAACTTATGCTCGAACGAACACTTAGTCCCTCATATTCACCACTTAGTCCAGGGTCACTCCACGTAGAAACCACGCGAAGCAACTATAAGTTTTATCCCTCAATCGCTTAACTTTCAAGTCCAATCAAATCCCACAGTCCGGCATCCTAACTTCAAGCCTAGGATACACTACAGGAATCTGAAGCCTAAGCTCTGATACCACCTAAATCAAAATAGCAACATTCCTCAAACAGATTACAAGAATAAA
Source organism: Coffea arabica (assembly GCF_036785885.1). Classification (NCBI taxonomy): domain Eukaryota; kingdom Viridiplantae; phylum Streptophyta; class Magnoliopsida; order Gentianales; family Rubiaceae; genus Coffea; species Coffea arabica. The sequence continues at coordinate 29,500,943 of NC_092323.1, read as the reverse complement.
CCTCAAATATTACAATATAAATCTCCAATATACATCAAATTCTCCAATAATTACATGTTATAAGCGAAGCGGAAACAATTCCAAATAAGCCATCCAGTCACGTGAAATATAAATCTCAACTATACATAAAATGATTTCCAAATCCAAATTGTACAAAACATAGGCCATCCAATCACGTGCACAAGTACTACAAGTCCTTCCTTCGTCTTGAGCCCTGTGGAGGGGAATAAAACCTCCCCCAAAGGCGAACCAGAGGGTTTGGCGGGCCGCCTGCCCAGCTCTCGCCGGGACTCAAAATTTCAAAACAATAAAATTATCTAAACCCACAAGCATACTATTCACAATATATCTAACGCCAAAAGAGTTCTATTTACATCTTCAAAAGTATCGAGTCAAACCACTCTGATACATCAAAATAACAACCAACAGAAGGTAGACCCTATGGAGGGTTCTTATACAAACCACCAACACAAAACAAACATCCCAACTGTCCGACTGTTACTATCAAACCTAACTATACTAGTATATGTGTCAAAAGTCCCCGCGTCGGCCCCTGCTAAGGAAAACAAAAAGAAAGGGGTAAGCTATATGCTTAGTAAGTAAACAGGGGCAAAAGCGTAAATTCCACGTAACAACAGTTACATAGTAAGAGTAAAGCAAAAGCAGAAAAGTAACATCACATAATAAGGATACAGGTGGCTCCAAAGCCAGATCGTTTGCCATGTGTGACCTCCTGCTGACACTCCGTCGACCTCAACTAATGGTCCGTAGAATTTCACTTGTACTCCCACCGTACACCTTATCACCCTCTCTGGCCAGGCACCTCACAAACTTGCTCGAGCGAACGAATTTGACTGTAAGTCCCAAAGACAACCAAGAGGGGGGGGTGAATTGGGTTATTCAAAATCTTAATCAGATTTAGACAATTTTTGCTAAATGAAAATTTCCTTCTTTTCTAGTAATGATCAACCAAGTAGAGTAGAAGACAAGAGCTATATTGATCAGAAACACAAGTATAAACAAGCAATGAGAATTTTATTAAACAGAAAAGTAAATTTGGGGAATCAAACCAAGTGTCTACCAAGCTATCCTCAAACTTGAAGACCACACACTAGGAAGAGCAACTTCTCTTTGATGGAAGACGATCAACTAGATGTACAATGGAGGGAGCACTTCTTCCTTGCCCCAAGCCTCACTTAGTCAAGCTAAGAAGTTTTACAATCACTCAGAAAACCCTCAACAAAGCTACACTAAAGATCCTTTCAATCACAAAAGAAATGCTCACCAGAAATTCACACCACTTTAAAACAAATCTAGCTTTGGAGACTATTTTCTAGCTAAAATATCTCCTGAGATCTTGTAAACAAAGTGTGCAAAAGTCCCTACTTCGTTCAGACCAGTTTGATTTTAAAGGGAACCAGAAATGGGCTTCATCAATGCTTCCAACGGATAGAAGGCAGCTGAAGAGTCAACTAGCCGTTGGGGCTGTCGGACGTCCGACGATCAAATCATCGTCCGAACCAATCGTCCGATGGCATCCTAGTTGACGTTCGGACGTCCGATGCGTCTTGATCGTCCGACACCGCAGCGTCCGATCGTAGGCAGAGAGTTGGCAAGTTAGCTTGGAATTTTTCGGACGTCCGATGCGGTTGATGAGCGTCCGATGGCAAGCGTCCGATCCTTCCGGACGTCCGATGCTTCCTCACGAGCGTCCGACAGAGCTTCCTTCTTGATGCTCTTTATCCTTTCGGACGTCCTACAGATTCCTTTCGGCCGTCCGACGTGAGTATTCTGTTTTTGCTTCTTCTTTTGGTTGAAATGCATTTCATGACCTATTCATACCTGATTCTTTGATATGTAAAGACACTTATAATCGAAGAAGGTTAGATACATTTCAAAATACTTTGTGATCATCAAAACCAAGAATAACATTCTCCCCCTTTTTGATGATGACAAAACAAAGGTTTGAAATGAAATTTTATGATTGCAATGAAAACTTCCTCTTTCAAAATAGACAAGAACTCCCCCTGTCTTAGTGAATCACAAAATTTGAAAATTTTGGAAAACTCCCCCTCACAAGGCTGCCCATCCGAGTTAATCAATTAAGCATATCAGCCAATCCAAATTTAAACAATCAATCCAACATATCCTAACATTACCAATCATCAATCATAACCATCTCCCCCTTTTTGTCATCACAAACGGGCAACCAATCACATCACCACATCCACAAATTCACAAATTTAGACAAATTCACACATCAAAACTTAGACCATCAGAATATCAGAATAGACAATCCACAAATTCATTACATTCACATAAGCAGAATAGACAATCATTCATCAAAATATTCAGACATCCATCAAAACAGTACTTAGACATCCAAAATGAAACTTAAAATATCCATTACATTACACATTCATTGTTGAATACTACAAAAACATAAAAGAGACAAACAACATGCAAATGTCCTAAATGATGAACTAAGTGGATCCAGGTGTCCTCCGAGAGAGCTGATATTGATCAAGATCCTCCTCTTCAGTTTCTTCATCATCTTCAGCAGCCTCTTCAACTGGTGCCTTGCCTTTATCTGATGTAGAGGTGCCATGAGGAGTCACAGGGGTTGAAGAACCAGGATCCGGAATTGATGAACTTGGATCAGTGGGGTGTGACTCTTTGTCATGGGAAACTTCCTCAACAACAGGGGGGGGGAAACAGGAGGTTCTTTTTGTCTAGGAAGGCAGTTTGTTGCTCAGAGGACATAGTGAGCATTAGGCCATGTTCTAGAAGAAGAACATGCTGTTTGAGTTCACGAAGGAGCTCAATTACTTCATCACTGGAAGAGGAAGATGCTTTAGTGGCAGACTTCCTAGGGTGAATGGGAGTGAGTGAAATGGGTGAAGGATCATGTGCAGTCTTAGACCTAAGTTCACTAGAAGATGCACCCTTATAAGCCCACAGATTATCTTTGAAAACAAGATTTTTTCTTTCAAAATACCCTTTTGTAAAGGCATAAGAAGATGCTTCTTTAGGACAAACACCTAGAATAGGGACTTTGTTAAACTCAAAAATCTTTTGAAGAAACTTTCCATAAGACAATTTTCTGCGAGAATCAGTGGCATAGCGAAGTAAGAACTTGCACATGACAAAACCAAAATCAATACGAATTTTTTCTTGAAAACAATAAAAGAGGTACAACTCCATTTTGTTTGCATCAGTTCTGTGCCCATCAGTGGGCACAAGCAGGTTTGAAATGATAGAAAAAGCAATTAAATTCACAGGAGCCAGATCATTCAATTTAGCATCAGCAGGTGAGGAAAAACTTCTTTTGAAATAGGTTAACATTTTTGTCCCATCAAAATGATTTGCAGCAGTAGGAAGCTCTTCATAAGAAAAGAAATTAGCAATCTTATCTTTGCATAAACGTTCAATGGTAGTATTTAAAATGGAGTTCACAATTTCAGAGTCAATGATTAAGTCTACCCCATTAACCCTGGAAAATATTTCAGTTGGGTCAGAACCTTTCCTTAGATTGGCAAAAAATTGATGCAACATATCAGGATAGTAGACATTTGGCATAGAAATAAGATGTGACCATTTCTGGAAAGCAAATAGACTCAGAATGGATTCTAAACCTATGGAGCGAAATTCAGAGGGGTTTACAGTTCTTTGAGGGATGACACCCTTCTGGGATATCCAGGAGTATTTGTCTTTCGCAGCATCATCAAAGAATGTAGGAGGAGGGGCTGATTTTGGAGGCGGTTGAGAAGATGTCCCCTGTCCAGATTCAAGCTGAGAGGAGGGTTGTGGTGTAGGCCGTGACATTTGACCCTTGATAGCTCCTCTTTTGAAGCGTTTGGATGTCCGTTTGACAGTGGGAAGACTCTCATCCTCATCCCTGAGTGGATGCTTGCGTCCGGCAGTAACTTTTCCTCCCCTTAGATTCACCATTGTGCGAAATGTGTGGAATGAGGAATGCAAATGATGCACACAGCAGTAGGGAAGTGAATCGTACAGAAATTTTGGGACACAAAGTCCTTGAACAAGATTTGACAGAGCAGTTATGAGAAAGTAGGGTTTTGAGGGAAATTTGGGAATTTACGAAATGTTTTGCGATTCGATGAAATAATTAGGAGAAATGAATCGCAATCAATCAGGAAAAGTTTTGTTTGAATCAATTTGGGAATGAGAGCTTCAGAATGGTATGAATTTGAGAGTGAGAAATGAGAGGGTTTTCGTCCGAGAGGAAATAAAAAAAAATTGAAGCAAATGAGGGAGAAAGTTGATTTAAAAAGTGATCCGTTGCACTGTCGGACGGCCGAACGAAGTTTTGCGTCCGACAGTTGCGTCCGAACAGGCGCAATTCTGGAAAATGGCTGAAGAACATTATCGGACGTCCGTTCATCTTCTTTCGGACGTCCGAAGACTTTGAGAAATTTTAGGATGATTTTTCGATTATTCCTAATTTTGATCTTAGATGAATGAACTGATCTAATGGCAGAGCTTTGGTAAAAATATCAGCAAATTGATCTTTAGAACAAACATAATTTACACATATGTCACCTTTTTGAACAAGATCACGAATAAAGTGATGCTTTATATCTATGTGCTTTGTCCTAGAATGATGAATAGGATTTTTGGTCAAATTTATAGCACTAGTATTATCACAAAATACAGGCATGCAGTCATACAACAATCCAAAATCATTCAAAGTGTGCTTCATCCATAAAAGTTGAGCACAACATGCACTAGCGGCAATATATTCCGCTTCGGTTGTAGACAAAGATATTGCATTTTGCTTTTTGCTAAACCAAGAGACTAAACAATTTCCAAGAAAATGACAAGTTCCACTAGTACTCTTTCTATCCACACGACAACCTCCAAAATCAGCATCCGAATAACCATATAGTGCAAACTCATTAGATCTAGCATACCAAAGACCATAGTCTAATGTACCTTTCAAATACCTAAAAATTCTTTTTACAGCATTTAAATGTGAGTCTTTTGGACAAGATTGAAATCTAGCACACAAGCAAACAGCAAACATAATATCAGGTCTACTTGCGGTTAAATAGAGTAGACTTCCGATCATACCTCTATATTGCTTTTCATCCACATGATTACCTTCTTCATCTTTGTCAAGCTTTGTAGAAGTGCACATTGGAGTTCCAACTTGCTTTGAGTCCTCCATGCCAAACCTTTTCAGCAACTCCTTGGTATATTTTGCTTGATTTATAAAAATTCCCTCAAGAGCTTGATGTATTTGAAGTCCAAGGAAGAAATTTAATTCTCCCATCATACTCATTTCAAATTCACTTTGCATAGTGGTGGAAAAATCCTTGCATAGATACTCATTAGTAGCACCGAAAATAATATCATCAACATATATTTGCACAATAAGAAGGTCATTCAACACTTGCTTAGTAAAAAGTGTGGTGTCCACAACACCCCTTTTGAAACCATTTTCAATTAAAAAACCACTTAGTCTTTCATACCAAGCTCTTGGAGCTTGTTTTAGACCATATAAAGCTTTAGATAGTTTAAACACATGACTTGGAAATTTTGTATTTTCAAAACCGGGGGGTTGATCCACATATACTTCTTGATCAATAAAACCATTTAAAAAGGCACTTTTAACATCCATTTGAAACAATTTGAAGCCTTTAAAGCATGCAAAAGCAAGAAGCATTCTAATAGATTCTAATCTTGCTACGGGAGCAAATGTTTCATCAAAATCAATTCCTTCTTCTTGTGCATATCCTTTAGCAACTAATCTGGCTTTATTTCTTACAACAATACCTTTATCATCTAACTTATTTCTAAAAATCCACTTTGTGCCAATGATAGGCTGATTTTGAGGTCTATCAACAAGTGTCCAAACTTCATTTCTTTCAAATTGATTAAGTTCCTCTTGCATTGCCAAAATCCAGTTTTCATCCTTTAAAGCATCATTGACATTTTTGGGTTCAAAAAGAGACACTAAAGCAAAATTGTCAATCAATTTTCTAGATGAGGAACGAGTGTTTACCTTCTCGGATGGATCACCAATTATAAGCTCTTTTGGATGATTTTGGCTGAATTTCCAAGCCTTGGGAAGATCTTTGAGTGAATCATCATTTTTGTCTTCATCTTCCTCTTCTTGATCATTATGAACTTCATTTTCCATTTCAGTTGCTGCTGGTTTAGAACTTCCTTCATTTCCAATTGACAGCTTTTCCATTCCTGCTCGAACACCTACATCATCATCCTCACACGGACTTTTGGAATTATCATCATTGGTTTCATCAAATGTTATATGTATAGCTTCTTCAATCACAAGAGTCCTTCTATTAAAAACTCTGTATCCTCTTTTATTTTCACAATACCCCAAAAATATTCCTTCATCAGATTTTTTATCAAACTTACCAAGATGTTCCTTTAGATTCAAAATAAAACATTTACAACCAAATACTTTGAAATAACCAACTGTAGGTTTCTTATCAAAAATCAGCTCATAAGGAGTTTTCTTTAAGATAGGTCTCAAGAGAATTCTATTCATCACATAACATGCAGTGTTTACCGCTTCAGCCCAAAGATATTTAGGCAACCTACATTCATTTAACATAGTTCTAGCAGCCTCTTGGAGAGTCCTGTTTTTCCTTTCTACAACACCATTTTGCTGTGGAGTTCTTGCAATAGAAAACTCATGAGTTATGCCATTATGATCACAAAATTCTGGAAAACCACAATACTTGAATTCTGTTCCATTATCACTTCTAATTCTAACAATTTTTAATCCAAGCAGATTTTGCACTTTAGCAAACAATGAAGTGAAATTCTTGAATGCATCATCCTTATGAGCAAGAAATATTACCCAAGTGTATCTAGAATAATCATCTACAATCACAAAACAGTATTTCTTACCACCCAAGCTAGAGATTTGAGTAGGGCCAAATAAGTCAAGATGCAAGAGTTCTAAAGGTTTGGAAGTAGATACACACTTCTTTGGTTTAAAAGAAACTTTTGTTTGTTTTCCAAATTGACATGCATCACATATTTTATCCTTTTCAAAACTGATTTTTGGCAAGCCTCTAACTAGCTCCTTTTTCGAAATTTCCTTTAGTAACTCCATGTTAAAATGACAAAGTCTTCTATGCCACAACCAAGGATCTTCATTTGAAGCTTTAAGACATGTTAAGCTAGAAGAATCAATTTTATCAAGAACCACAATATAAATGTCGTTGAACCTCTTACCTTTGAACACAACATTGTATTTGGAATCAAGTACAATGCATTCATGCTTTCTAAACAACACATTCAAGTCTTTATCACACAATTGACTAACACTAAGCAAATTATAACCCAAGTTATCAACTAAGAGCACATTATGAACAAAAGTTTCACCATCCTTACCAACATCACCTATTCCAATTGTTTTAGCTTTCACATCATCACCAAATGTCACTTTTCCACTTGATCTTGATTTCAGCTTTATGAACAAAGATGGATCACCGGTCATATGCCTTGAACAACCGCTATCAATGAACCATTTGGACTTGTGTGAGCATTTTTCCTGAAAAGAGAAAGTGTTTGGTACCCATTTTAATTTTTGGGTCCATAATAGTTAGCATTATATCTAACTAACCACATGCATTTCATCCCTTTGTTCAGATTTCTTTTCACATAGCAATCACTTTTCAAATGCCCTCTTTGACAACAAAAACCACACATAATGGAAGAGTCCTTAACATGTACTGGTTTGACATATCTTAATCCACCTTTTCTATATGTTGTGAAACCATGTGCATTTTTGTTGTGTGCAAATGTTCTTTGAAAAATAGTAGGATGTGTAGGTGACATGTTCCTTTTGATAAACTCCTGCTTTCTTGCTTTCAACGTCTCATCCAATTTGTCCATTCTCCTTTTTAAATCACCATGTCTTTCCTTCAGCAATTTACAAATATTTGTCTTTCTATCAAGCTCATTCTGAACATCAAATCCGGCTCTTACAAGACATTCATTGTCAGTTTTTAGTTGTTTATTTTGTTGAAGGAGACATGCATTTTCATGAATGAGAAAAGCAATTTTCTGTTTTAGCAGCTTGTTCTTATCATAAGATTCCTTCAAAGCATTATGCAGTTTTTCAACAAATGATTCAAGATCATCATCTTCTTCATCATCACTTTCAGATTGAGAGTGTATGGAAGTTACCTCATTATCTCCTATAGCCATGAAGGCCATTTGAGCTGATTCTTCCTCTTCTTCAACTTCCCCTTCAGAGTTGCATTCATTCCAAGTAATCTGGAAGTTGTTGAATCTTGGCTTTCGATCAGCTTTTCCATCTTTCATTTTCTTCATGGGGCATTCGTTTGCATAGTGTCCAGGCTGTCCACATTCATAGCATTTGTCCACTTGCTTCTTGTTGAATTCTTGTTTTCCTTTGTTCCTTGCATTTGATGAATAATTTTGGAATTGATTGCTAGGTCCTCCCTTTCTGAACTTCCTTTTATTCAAGATTCTTTTGAAGCCTCTTGTGATGAGAGCAAGATCATTATCATCACCATCCGAATCTTCATCATCCAAGTGAGCTGGATCATCTTCACTTTGAGTAATCTTTAGAGCAATATTTCTTTTTGCTCTAGCATCCTCTTCCTCCTGCACTTTTGATTTCAGTTTTAACTCATAAGAGGTTAGTGAGTTAATGATAGATTCAATAGGCACAGAACTTAAATCCTTAGCCTCCTCTATTGCAGTCACTTTATTTTCCCATTCTTTGCCCAATGCATTGAGAATTTTTCTGTTATTTTCTCCCAAGGTGTACTCTTTGCCCAACACCTCGAGATCTTTGATCAAGTCAGTGAACCTGCAAAACATTTTGTCAATATCCTCAAGAGGTTCAATCTTAAAAGATTCATACTTTGTGACCAAGATGGCCTTCCTCTGTTCTCTCACATTGTCACCACCCTCATGGATTTCTCTTAACTTATCCCACATTTCTTTTGCTGATTTACAGCCTTTCACTCTAATTGATTCATTTGAATCTAAGGCACTATAAAGAACATTCATGGCCTTGGCATTCAATGTGAGGTTAGTCCTGTCTTGAGCATTCATTTCAGCTCTCATTTTTGGCCGAAGCAGCCCTGTATCTGCATCAAGAAAGTTAGCTTCATGCGGTCCTTCACTCACAATAAACCATAGTTCAATATCAATAGATTGTAAAAAGATAATCATCCGTTCTTTCCAGCTAACATAGTTAGAGCCACTGAACATGGGAGGCCTAGTAACAGATTGTCCCTCAACAAACATAGCATGACTGGTTGTCATCTTTACTCCAAGCCGTTAGAGCTTAATCTCAAGGAGACCAAGCTCTGATACCAATTGTAAGTCCCAAAGACAACCAAGAGGGGGGGGTGAATTGGGTTGTTCAAAATCTTAATCAGATTTAGACAATTTTTGCTAAATGAAAATTTCCTTCTTTTCTAGTAATAATCAACCAAGTAGAGTAGAAGACAAGAGCTATATTGATCAGAAACACAAGTATAAACAATCAATGAGAATTTTATTAAACAGAAAAGTAAATTTGGGGAATCAAACCAAGTGTCTACCAAGCTATCCTCAAACTTGAAGACCACACACTAGGAAGAGCAACTTCTCTTTGATGGAAGACGATCAACTAGATGTACAATGGAGGGAGCACTTCTTCCTTGCCCCAAGCCTCACTTAGTCAAGCTAAGAAGTTTTACAATCACTCAGAAAACCCTCAACAAAGCTACACTAAAGATCCTTTCAATCACAAAAGAAATGCTCACCAGAAATTCACACCACTTTAAAACAAATCTAGCTTTGGAGACTATTTTCTAGCTAAAATATCTCCTGAGATCTTGTAAACAAAGTGTGCAAAAGTCCCTACTTCGTTCAGACCAGTTTGATTTTAAAGGGAACCAGAAATGGGCTTCATCAATGCTTCCAACGGATAGAAGGCAGCTGAAGAGTCAACTAGCCGTTGGGGCTGTCGGACGTCCGACGATCAAATCATCGTCCGAACCAATCGTCCGATGGCATCCTAGTTGACGTTCGGACGTCCGATGCGTCTTGATCGTCCGACACCGCAGCGTCCGATCGTAGGCAGAGAGTTGGCAAGTTAGCTTGGAATTTTTCGGACGTCCGATGCGGTTGATGAGCGTCCGATGGCAAGCGTCCGATCCTTCCGGACGTCCGATGCTTCCTCACGAGCGTCCGACAGAGCTTCCTTCTTGATGCTCTTTATCCTTTCGGACGTCCTACAGATTCCTTTCGGCCGTCCGACGTGAGTATTCTGTTTTTGCTTCTTCTTTTGGTTGAAATGCATTTCATGACCTATTCATACCTGATTCTTTGATATGTAAAGACACTTATAATCGAAGAAGGTTAGATACATTTCAAAATACTTTGTGATCATCAAAACCAAGAATAACATACCCAATCACCCTACAATGAGTGTAAATGAATGTAGAAGTAAGGGTTTCGTTGTCCGTTTTCAAGATAGAGCGAATTAGGATTTTCACGTTTTTCTGTAGTATGACTATTCGGTATGGAGTGAGGATCAAAATTGGGAGGTAAGAGTGAATTTTGGATGAGGAAATATTATATAATTTGAAGTGATATTAATAAGTTAGTGATTAGAAGGTAAAACCCCTAGTATACGTGATTTAAGAAAATCGGCTCGAACCGACGAATATCGATCACCACCGATTGAACCCACCACTTGACCACCACTTCCCTACCACCACATACCCTTGATATTTTTGTAAAATATCCCCCTCATCCTCAGCCATATAACTGAAATATGTGGCCAAAATGCAAGGAAAAGAAAACAAAATTTTAGTTGGTTTTGGTGATGACAAGTGTCAACCACCTATGGTTCCTTGACCAACCTTTTGTCTTGCCTTCTTATCTCTCATTTCAGCTCATTTTCCCTCATTTTCTTTTTGTTGTGGCCGAGAGCAAGGGGAGGTAAAGGAGTGAGGAGAGTTTCAATCTTCTACCTTGAATCCAACCTTTTGAGTGCAACCAAGAAAAACTAAACTGATTAATCACTAGTTTGGAAGCTTGGGAAGCTTAAGGAATCAAAAATTTCAAGGAGAGGTGGAGGATCATTCTTGCAAGCTCTTGTCTTGAGGTATAATGGCTGATCAACCTTTCTTTCCCCATTAATCATGATTAAGTTGGGTATTAATGGTAGTATTGTGCTTGTGATGCTTGTTTCAAGTGATTTTGATGATTAGATGGATGACTTTTGAGTTAGGGTTTCTTATGGGTTAGGAGTTGTATGATGTATATATGTGGTATATAATCTTGTAAAGGAGATAGTAGTGGTAGTTTCAAGGTAAAAATGAGAAGTATAGCTTGAATATAGCAAAATTCCAGATTTCTGGAAATTGTAGCTTTAGTTCTGTCCGGTTCTATTTCATCATGTTAGAGGCCGAACTAGGCTTAGCACAAAACATGAAAGTTGTAGAGAATGACATTTTATGGTTGCCTACAAAATTTCACCTCAATCAGAGCAACATAGCCTGTGAAAAGATGAAATACCCTGACTGCCCTAGGAGTAAAGTCAGTGGACAGTTTTGACAGTACACTAAGTTGGTTGCATTTATTCACCTTGATACGTACTGAAATAGCTTTTAGTCAAAACATGAAAGTTTTAGTACTTTGTCTTAGCTTTTCAACGCCTCCAAGAACGCCTTAAACGGACTTTGGTAACTTGATATATGGCCATTTGGAGGTAGTATGGTTAACTGGCCGGTTAGTTGGAATTTGGTTCTGTGAATTGGGAATTTGACTGGGTTATACTGGAATTTGGACTAAGTGATCTTCATGAAAATTGTAGGCCTTTGTCTTAGCTTCGAAACGGTATAAATTTCACCCCAATACGATAAACGTAGCTTCGGTTGTGTCCGTTACGTAAAAACCATGTCAAATCTGTCTTTTGCTAAACCTCATTTCCGCACATGTCGCTAGCTTGATTTTGTACTTGTATTACCTTGAGCCTATTGAACGGCTATTGTGATAAATTTATATTGTGTATGACTTTGGGATTGGCTGAGGAAAATAATGAAGCCGTAAATGGCTGGAAAATTGGGTAAATACAAAGGGCATGCTGCCCAAATTTACGCTCGAGGACTAGAGAAATATACTTGCGACTTGAGTAAGGGTTAAGAGTGATTACTACTTGAACCATCTAGGATATTTGCGTCTTCTTTTACCGAGGTATATAAGTAAGGACTTGGCCGAGCTTTTACCCTTGAGAAATAAAATAACGACTGCTCGGAGTATGTTTTCCTTGTACTTTCAACTCAAAAGTTATTTCCAAGTATACATGTTACAAAATTTTTCAGTTGGAAAAGCGAGCAAGTGTTTCACGACTATTCTCCAAGTGAATTTCAATTTCTTGATTCTTATTGAACGAAATGTCTAAGTTTCAAATCTTAGTCGATTTTCAAAGTTCTTAATTCAAGTTTTATCGCAGATTTGGACTCCAAACCCGGAGTACAACCCAGACGCGATCACTAGAGGCACTACTTTTGGTGAGTGCTTCCAAATATCTGATTGAACTTGATATTTGTGATTTATCTTTGACTAATGTGATTACATGATATATAAGTGATTTGATAGGGCAAGGGTGTACTTTATCGCACTTGCCCTAACGAGAATTGTTCTTGTTCATCGATTTCAATTGATTTGCTCTACTTTGCATGTACCTTATAAGTATCATAACCCTGGTTTCTTATGACCTAACTAAGTGTTCAAAACATGATTTCTAGTTGCACCTATTGACTTTCAAATAGTGACAAAAAAAACAAAAACTAGAAAACTAGTTACGCTATATTTTTTTTTCCCTAAAAGATTTTTTGTTTTGATCCAAAGTGGCTTGTATGTTCTTAGAATGTGTTTAGGTATCTCACATATTTATGGGATTTTGAATCAAGTGCTCTTGCATATGACTTTTTAATTTGATTGACTAAACCCTTAAATGTGGACGTTTTCTTCCTTAGTGTTTAAGTTGAGCTTCATGGCTATGGCTATCTTCTTATACGAGTATTGTGATTTGAATTTGATAAATTCTTGGTATAATATCTATGTACTTTAACCACAGAGTTCACGGGCGAGCCAAGGGACGATTCGGTGATTAGCTCCGATTACCTTCGCTAGTGGTGAGTGTTCCTTGCATGCGTGTATGCTATGTGATTTTCTTGTATAATACTGGATAACTGTCATACCATTATTAGGCGGGTGTGTACTTTATCGCACTCGACCTACTCAAAACTAAATTTCTATGTTTTCACTGATACTGACTGCTACTGACCTACTGTACTAACTGCTACTGACCTACTGCACTGACTGCTACTGACCTACTGCACTGTCCTTCTAGTCCGAGACACTCGAGCAGGTCCTCCAAATGAGCACCTATCTCCTGGACACTCGAGACACTGTTCAGTTGAGAGGCTCAAGCAGTGTTCTTCTCGAGAACACCATCTCCTAGTTGAAAGTGCCACTGCGCATGTGATTAAATTATGTGTTACAACGTCTGTGTGTTCATTTCATCCAATGATCTCTTATTAATTTTAAGTGTTGGGAACTGGCGGTCATGACGGACTGGAGTAGCTTCAAGAGTATCCTTTGACATAAATTGACTTATTTTGTCCTTATTCAACTGATTATATTATGCAACTGGTTCTCGTTGTAACTGAAATTGTTTAACTGTTGCTTACTTCTTTCTCTAAATTGTGATATTTGTGTGACTGTTTGGGGCCTCACTGAGCTTTAGCTCACTCCTTTAGTTTGTTTTCCTTAATAGGGGGCGGAGGACCCTGAGGAGCAAGTTGCAGGTCCTAAACTTTCGATACTTTTGTGTAAATGGCTTTAGAGAGCATTTTGTAGCTTTAGTTTTTGTTACACTCAAGGTCGGGTAGTTAACATGAACGTAAATTTTGACGGTATATACTAAGGTGATTGTAAATTAGAATTTTGTCCTTTGGAATTGCAAGTGGGGAGTTTGGTTGTAATGCAAGTACTTTGTTTATGTAAGTTTATCTTTTGACTTAACCTTTAAGTTTGGAATGTTATTTGGTTTATTAATATCCTTTTGGAGTTTGAGATGTAATTTATCTGAGGACTGTAGTGAGTCCCGGCGAGAGCTGGGCAGACGGTCCGTCGAACCCTCTGGTTCGCCTTAGGGGGAGGTGGGGCTGTTACAATTGGTATCAAAGCTTAGGCTATCGATCTCTATAGCGTATCTTAGACTTAATTGTTTAGGATGCTGGACTATGGGATAGATTCGGAAGTTAAGTATATGTTATAGGGATGAAGGTTTATAGTAGTTTGGGAAGAATCTATTTGGTATGTCGGGCAGGAATGAGGATTGAGTTGATTTACACTTTAGGGCGGCCGACCTTGGCGTGGATTGACTTTATTCTTGTTTTGGTGCTTGAATACAAACACATCATAGAGGGGGGAAACGGCTTGTAAATGGTTGTGTGAAGACTTGCAAATTCCTTATATTTTTCTTAAAAATGCCCTTTTATTTGGAAATTATTCATTTATTATGGGTCTACTACCCAATCACCCTACAATGAGTGTAAATGAATGTAGAAGTAAGGGTTTCGTTGTCCGTTTTCAAGATAGAGCGAATTAGGATTTTCACGTTTTTCTGTAGTATGACTATTCGGTATGGAGTGAGGATCAAAATTGGGAGGTAAGAGTGACTTTTGGATGAGGAAATATTATATAATTTGAAGTGATAATAATAAGTTAGTGATTAGAAGTTAAAACCCCTAGTATACGTGATTTAAGAAAATCGGCTCGAACCGACGAATATCGATCACCACCGATTGAACCCACCACTTGACCACCACTTCCCTACCACCACATACCCTTGATATTTTTTGTAAAATATCCCCCTCATCCTCAGCCATATAACCGAAATATGTGGCCAAAATGCAAGGAAAAGAAAACAAAATTTTAGTTGGTTTTGGTGATGACAAGTGTCAACCACCTATGGTTCCTTGACCAACCTTTTGTCTTGCCTTCTTATCTCTCATTTCAGCTCATTTTCCCTCATTTTATTTTTGTTGTGGCCGAGAGCAAGGGGAGGTAAAGGAGTGAGGAGAGTTTCAATCTTCTACCTTGAATCCAACCTTTTGAGTGCAACCAAGAAAAACTAAACTGATTAATCACTAGTTTGGAAGCTTGGGAAGCTTAAGGAATCAAAAATTTCAAGGAGAGGTGGAGGATCATTCTTGCAAGCTCTTGTCTTGAGGTATAATGGCTGATCAACCTTTCTTTCCCCATTAATCATGATTAAGTTGGGTATTAATGGTAGTATTGTGCTTGTGATGCTTGTTTCAAGTGATTTTGATGATTAGATGGATGACTTTTGAGTTAGGGTTTCTTATGGGTTAGGAGTTGTATGATGTATATATGTGGTATATAATCTTGTAAAGGAGATAGTAGTGGTAGTTTCAAGGTAAAAATGAGAAGTATAGCTTGAATATAGCAAAATTCCAGATTTCTGGAAATTGTAGCTTTAGTTCTGTCCGGTTCTATTTCATCATGTTAGAGGCCGAACTAGGCTTAGCACAAAACATGAAAGTTGTAGAGAATGACATTTTATGGTTGCCTACAAAATTTCACCTCAATCATAGCAACATAGCCTGTGAAAAGATGAAATACCCTGACTGCCCTAGGAGTAAAGTCAGTGGACAGTTTTGACAGTACACTAAGTTTGTTGCATTTATTCACCTTGATACGTACTGAAATAGCTTTTAGTCAAAACATGAAAGTTTTAGTACTTTGTCTTAGCTTTTCAACGCCTCCAAGAACGCCTTAAACGGACTTTGGTAACTTGATATATGGCCATTTGGAGGTAGTATGGTTAACTGGCCGGTTAGTTGGAATTTGGTTCTGTGAATTGGGAATTTGACTGGGTTATACTGGAATTTGGACTAAGTGATCTTCATGAAAATTGTAGGCCTTTGTCTTAGCTTCGAAACGGTATAAATTTCACCCCAATACGATAAACGTAGCTTCGGTTGTGTCCGTTACGTAAAAACCATGTCAAATCTGTCTTTTGCTAAACCTCATTTCCGCACATGTCGCTAGCTTGATTTTGTACTTGTATTACCTTGAGCCTATTGAACGGCTATTGTGATAAATTTATATTGTGTATGACTTTGGGATTGGCTGAGGAAAATAATGAAGCCGTAAATGGCTGGAAAATTGGGTAAATACAAAGGGCATGCTGCCCAAATTTACGCTCGAGGACTAGAGAAATATACTTGCGACTTGAGTAAGGGTTAAGAGTGATTACTACTTGAACCATCTAGGATATTTGCGTCTTCTTTTACCGAGGTATATAAGTAAGGACTTGGCCGAGCTTTTACCCTTGAGAAATAAAATAACGACTGCTCGGAGTATGTTTTCCTTGTACTTTCAACTCAAAAGTTATTTCCAAGTATACATGTTACAAAATTTTTCAGTTGGAAAAGCGAGCAA
The DNA here is from genome assembly GCF_036785885.1 of Coffea arabica. Taxonomy (NCBI): domain Eukaryota; kingdom Viridiplantae; phylum Streptophyta; class Magnoliopsida; order Gentianales; family Rubiaceae; genus Coffea; species Coffea arabica. Next base: position 29,484,431 of record NC_092323.1, on the reverse strand, counting down.
GTGTTTCACGACTATTCTCCAAGTGAATTTCAATTTCTTGATTCTTATTGAACGAAATGTCTAAGTTTCAAATCTTAGTCGATTTTCAAAGTTCTTAATTCAAGTTTTATCGCAGATTTGGACTCCAAACCCGGAGTACAACCCAGACGCGATCACTAGAGGCACTACTTTTGGTGAGTGCTTCCAAATATCTGATTGAACTTGATATTTGTGATTTATCTTTGACTAATGTGATTACATGATATATAAGTGATTTGATAGGGCAAGGGTGTACTTTATCGCACTTGCCCTAACGAGAATTGTTCTTGTTCATCGATTTCAATTGATTTGCTCTACTTTGCATGTACCTTATAAGTATCATAACCCTGGTTTCTTATGACCTAACTAAGTGTTCAAAACATGATTTCTAGTTGCACCTATTGACTTTCAAATAGTGACAAAAAAAAAAAAACTAGAAAACTAGTTACGCTATATTTTTTTTTCCCTAAAAGATTTTTTGTTTTGATCCAAAGTGGCTTGTATGTTCTTAGAATGTGTTTAGGTATCTCACATATTTATGGGATTTTGAATCAAGTGCTCTTGCATATGACTTTTTAATTTGATTGACTAAACCCTTAAATGTGGACGTTTTCTTCCTTAGTGTTTAAGTTGAGCTTCATGGCTATGGCTATCTTCTTATACGAGTATTGTGATTTGAATTTGATAAATTCTTGGTATAATATCTATGTACTTTAACCACAGAGTTCACGGGCGAGCCAAGGGACGATTCGGTGATTAGCTCCGATTACCTTCGCTAGTGGTGAGTGTTCCTTGCATGCGTGTATGCTATGTGATTTTCTTGTATAATACTGGATAACTGTCATACCATTATTAGGCGGGTGTGTACTTTATCGCACTCGACCTACTCAAAACTAAATTTCTGTGTTTTCACTGATACTGACTGCTACTGACCTACTGTACTGACTGTTACTGACCTACTGCACTAACTGATACTGACCTACTGCACGGTCCTTCTAGTTCGAGACACTCGAGCAGGTCCTCCAAATGAGCACCTATCTCCTGGACACTCGAGACACTGTTCAGTTGAGAGGCTCGAGCAGTGTTCTTCTCGAGAACACCATCTCCTAGTTGAAAGTGCCACTGCGCATGTGATTAAATTATGTGTTATAACGTCTGTGTGTTCATTTCATCCAATTATCTCTTATTAATTTTAAGTGTATGGAACTGGCAGTCATGACGGACTGGAGAGCTTCAAGAGTATCATTTGACATAAATTGACTTATTTTGTCCTTATTCAACTGATTATATTATGCAACTGGTTCTCGTTGTAACTGAAATTGTTTAACTGTTGCTTACTTCTTTCTCTAAATTGTGATATTTGCGTGACTTTTAGGGGCCTCACTGAGCTTTAGCTCACTCCTTTAGTTTGTTTTTCTTAACAGGAGGCGGAGGACCCTGAGGAGCAAGTTGCAGGTCCTGAACTTTCGGTACTTTTGTGTAAATGGCTTTAGAGAGCATTTTGTAGCTTTAGTTTTTGTTACACTCAAGGTCGGGTAGTTAACATGAACGTAAATTTTGACGGTATATACTAAGGTGATTGTAAATTAAAATTTTGTCCTTTGGAATTGTAAGTGGGGAGTTTGGTTGTAATGCAAGTACTTTATTTATGTAAGTTTATCTTTTGACTTAACCTTTAAGTTTGGAATGTTATTTGGTTTATTAATATCCTTTTGGAGTTTGAGATGTAATTTATCTGAGAACTGTAGTGAGTCCCGGCGAGAGCTGGGTAGACGGTCCGCCGAACCCTCTGGTTTGCCTTAGGGGGAGGTGGAGCTGTTACAGTATATTTTTTTCCTCTATTTTTTATGTTCAAGAGAAAATTACTAATTCACCCACCCAAAAAGTTGGGGAGAATGATGATATCTGCTTTCCATCAAAAGAGGATTTCTTAGGCTCCGGTTACAAATTAGTACAACAAAGCTTGTTTAGACACCCCTGGTTTTTTTTTGAAATTTTTTTTTGATTGATGTAAAGTAAATGTAGATCCCTCCTTGTGTTGAATTTTATTTGTCCATAAATTTCAAGTAAATTCCTTTAAGAGTAGGACCAAAGAAATAATTCCTGTTCTTGAATAGGGGATTGTTTGGCACAATATTTTTTAAAAAAATATTATAATACCTTTTTGATGTACAAAATGTGCTTATAATGCAATCAATATAATTTTACAAATAAACCACTATTCAAACACATTTAAATAAGTTTTTATTTTTGAACAAAAATTTGCCTAGACTGTTAACATATTATTGTCTGGAATTTGCTAAGCCCCCCTCTAGAGTACCTAGACTGAACTACATCACAAACAAGAAACAAATACAAAAGATCACATAAATATATTGGAATCACAGTTGTTCTCAATGTTGATACACACTTTACTTATTCAAACAAAACCCAGTAAAATTAGATGCCTACAATCAAAGTAATCAAGCCACATTTAGTTTTGGCCTACAAAAAAGTACAGTAAATGTTAACTGTTGGTATGAAAAAAAAAGGAACTAAATCGAAAAGACCAATTTGGTGTTGCTCCCTCATCAGTCTCCTTGAGTTGGTTATGCGAATCATCATTGGCTTTAAACTATCCAAAAATGGTTGGTTTCTAGGAACCATGAAGTTACTAAGCTTTGAACTCAACTATTTCAGATCCTCCAAGCTTTGAACTCCCATACACTCTATCGACAAAAGTAATTGGAACCTGTGAAGACATAAAATCAAATTCAAATATCTCCATTAACACAATAAAACACAAGGAGGAGATGCAAACCAACGAAAGAACCAAAACTAAGAAGAAATAGTTCATCAGAGATCTTAAAACCAAATGACTAAATCTCATATGTAGTTAGAAGCTATAGATATTTGCCAAGAAGAAGATAATCAACCCAATAAACCTAAAAGACCAAATGATAAGCAACAAAAGTACCTCAGCAATGTCGTAACCTTTTCGTGTAGCACGAACAATCATCTCCATCTGAAAAACATATCCTTTACTCACGCATGAGCTTATAACATCTTGAAGCACGGATTTCCTATAAGGCCTTTAGGCAAAATAACAGTTATTAGCTAAGGAAGTGGAAGCTTAGGCAGAAGCAACTACAGCATTTGGTATGTTGGTTTACCGGAAAGATCCAATTAGGTCTGATACACCAGGCCAAAGGAGTGACTACGCAAGGACATTTGCTCCCCTGCTTGTCAATTTGCGTATGAGATTCCAACCATGCACACCACCTCCTTTGACATATCGTGTTCCAGTAACTATATCTGCACCCGTCTCCATCTGCTTCCTAAACATCAAAACATATTCAGCTAATATACTTCTAAAACTTGGTAAAATTAAATAAAATTCTAATACTTGAGTTGAAAGGTTCTTACCTGATGAAGTTTGGAAGATATTTTGGCTGTAAAGTAAGAAAAAGAGATGCATTAGATAACAAGTGAAGTAACATATAAGCTAAATGAACACCAATAATAGTTCCGCTGATATATAGGCTAAATGAACATCAATAATAATTCGAGCAGAAGCAAAAAAAATAGATAAAACACATGCCTGTAGAAAACCTCAGGCACTCACACATTTAATCCAAAAGCGATGCAATACAAAAACTTAAAATTGACCCATGTAGTCTCACTGTGCTCAAAGGCCCTAATTCAACAAAATAACTTTCTGTTAGAACTCAGTTTTCCAGTTTGTTAAACACTGCTGCATATGATCTTCTTAACTTATCAAACTTACACCCAAGGTAAAAGACCAGTATCAAAGCAGCTAAAACTATTATGATTACTAAATGCACTGTAAAAGAGACAGCTCACCAAAAGTATATTAGAAATGGAAATACACTTCAGATCTCCCAATCATTTCGTAATCTTCCACCAACCTCAAGCTCAACCCTAGAATAAGCAGCTTTCCCCCCTTGTTCACACCAAATCCTAAGAAAGCGAGGAAAAAAATGTGTTTCCTTGTTTTCCCCTCCCTTCCTCTTTTTCTTTTTGGAGGCACAAAAATTGGTGTGAGGAATATCTTTTTTTGTTTTCAGTGGCGGCTTTTGGGTTTTTTTTTTTGGTTTTGGTTAGGGGGAGGAGGGTTTGATAGAGCATCGTCCTCATCATTCTAATGAGTAGGAGTGCACTTACATGGTGTGATAAATCAGCATCCATAATGACCACAAAATTCCCGGAGGCATGCTTCAGGCCATGGATGTAAGCCATACCTAAAACTTAACCAAATTAATGATCCCTTTTGCTACTTCAAAAACTTAAACCAAGGCCAGCCAAAGACATACCTAAACCAAGCTTCTTAGGTCTAGCCCTCAACAGCTGGATTAGTAGATAGCCTTACATAAGTAGACCTTTCAAAGAGATAAGCATAGGCAAAACATCAACAACATTGCGAATTAATACTAAAGAGGACTTACAATACGATCCTCTCCATAGACAAATTGCAGTTGTTTAACAATATCTTGAGTCCTATCTGGACTTCCATCATCCACAACAATAATCTCAAAATTGACATTCCTAGCCAGGCAAGGACCAATTGTCAGATACAAGTTTAGATCATGAAGACAATGTTGTTTGTCATTGTTTTAGTGTTACTGTTTTTCACATCTTTAAGTAATATCTATCATCTAATGTCAAACTAAAACCTATGAAGCACAATCTTAAATAGTTAATTTCATACAACAATTTGGTCCATGTTATTCACATATTCAGTTGCAAGTCCAAAGCTTCACCTTCTTACACCTAATGGTTCCCACACCCACTCACAACTATAGAGCTGAATATGCTCACGACTAATCATCTAGAAGTTTGAGTGGACAAAGACGCAAACTTTTTCACAGCAAATTAGTTTTAATCAGCTTATCTTGGACATATGTATAAGAAAAAGTACACTTAGTTACCAATTACCAATCATGATTGAGAGAAAAAAGTAACCATATAAAATATGTGCCACTGTGTGCATTGCTTATCAATTTTCAAACAATTCTGAAGCTAAGATTTTGATATTTCGCATGATATCTAAATCAAATACCTAGAAACACTTCTTTCCAAATTGTCAGTCAATCACATACACAAAAGCACAAATAATAATAATAATAAAATAATGCTATAACAATAATAATACTAATAATAATAAAAAAAGTGAAGAAGTGTTCCTGTGTAACATGGAGATAATTATTTCAGCAGTTGATAGATGATTGTGATGACCAAGTAACAAGCTGTAAGATCACCAAAAACACTTCATTCAAATAAACATAAATAAACCTTTTGATGCATGCAACAAAAAGATTTAGAATGTGAAATGAAAAATTCACAGAATATAAGTGTAAAAGCCAAAAGTGCAATGAAAGAAGCCACTAGACAAACAAAGCAGAGGAAAAGGAACATGCATCATCTGTTTTATACATATATTCACAGAAAAGGAAAAGGAGAACATGCATCATCATGGATAACTTGGTAATGAGAGAGACAGAGAAAGAGAGATAGAGAGAGAGAGGGTACGAGAGATGCTTGAAGATGAGATAAACAAGGAGAGCAATGTTGAGGCGCTCAATGTAGGTGGGGATGATTATACTATACTTATTGCTATTCTCCTTTTGTTCATTGCCCATATTCTTTCTGCATCAAAATACCTTCGACCCCTAGAAAATGCAAATTTTTATTGAACTTGGTTAAAGAGAGAGATGGAAGGCAAAAAGTAAAACACTTACAGCTAATGCAAGTTGTAGATAATAGCTGTTAGTATTTCAATTCAAACTAAAGTTCCATCCTATTAGTTTTGGTTGTTTGTGATAATTCAACCCTCTAATACGTTAAAGAGCTATACCCAACAATTCACTTGTCTCAGACTGAGCTAGAAAAGATCGAGCTCATGTGTTCTTCTCGGCAGCTTACTCCACTTAGGTACTTGATTCCATCAACCAAATTGGATAGCAAAACAAATTGGTACAGCTTCAAAATGCATGTTTTTCTACCGCATAAGATTTTCATTTAGCTCATTCTTCTACTTGTAATTATGCCTATTCAATTCCCTTTTCTGTCAGTTGAATTTCCAAAAGCAGTATAACTATCCTAATTCCTGATCAGTGAGCAATAGCTCTAACAAATTCTTAAAATTTGACAGAATAACACGACCGATCTGATTGAAAAAAAATTCTTCTTTTAGTATAATATGAAGGAAGCCCATCTTTTCAAGTTCAATTTCGATTAATTCGAGTAAATTACATATTTCATGCTGAGTAAGAGCAGTAAAATACCACTGATGTCCAAGAATATATCCGAGACTTTTCGATACTGGCTGGTAGTTGCTGTAACTACGTGAGACTGTTTGAAGGAATGACTTTAACATAAGGTACCCAGAATGTATACAACAGTCACTAACGATTATACAGGGATTCCCATACAAATTCAACTCTCCATCTAAACTAACTGAAGAAGTGTAATGAAAAGCTGGGAAATTCAATCAGCTTAACAACTTTAACTGAAAATAAAAAACGATCTAACCTTAAAGACGGCAACTTTATATGGTTTGGAAGCTTGAATTATGCGCAAATGGCCGACACTTTGAGAAGACAATTATTGTGTTTAGGGCTTTGAATTGGAGTTTGATAATATTAACGAGAGAAGTTCTCTCTTCTTTCGTTTCTTTCGCAAAAATCGAGAAAGCAACTATTGATGAACGAGTGATACCCTCGTGGGAATATGAAAGTCAATCCTTTGTTACTCGTGTTAATGAACTGGGCGGGTTATTTGGGCCTGGTTTTTATCCATTTGGATATGAGTTTGACCCTTGAGGCTAACCTAGTGGTCATTAACAATTAGGCATGGCAATGGGGCGGGGGATCCTTCCCCCGTCCCCCGTCCCATCCCCCGCCCCTTGCCCCCTGCCCCGTTTCCCTCGCGAGCAAAAAAAAATCAACTTAACATAAATATTCATTTACAATAATACAATTGTAAATAACGTTAAATAAAATTAAATAGCTATCAAGATGAAAATAAAGCATAATAAGTCAAGTTACAATCATTCTTGTATTCAACAAATTCAGAAGCCTAGTACATGAAGCAAAAAAAAAAAAAAAAAATCAAAAGCAAGCCTATATGAAAAGCAAAACTCTCCTCGTATGTCCAAGCATTTTTGAGAACTAACAGGAGAGAGGAAGAATTCCCAAACACTAACCAAAAATACCTTGAACAGTTAAAATCCAGAAATAACAAAAGGCAAAGATCAATGGAAAACATAAAAGAGAAAATCAGCAAAATGAGGGAAAAACAAAGCCATGGTTGTTGGAACTGCTTATAAACGATATCATCGGACATGGAAAGAATTCTTGTTCCATTAGGCTCTCGTATTTACATTTTCATTAAAGCTTTTTCACAAACATCTTATATGCACAAGGAAAACAAATTAACTGCACATCACTATCCAAAAAGAAAACAACTTTATCCGATATGAATCATATGATCACGCTACATGGTTTAAGCCCCATAAATTGTATTTAGGCTTGATTGAATTATAGCAGAATTCTCTTATAGATATACTCTTTTAATGTTACTAGCTTACTTATTGTTTTTTGGATCATGTCGAATTGTTAACTTAGAGAGCAATAATTTCTTCAGCTTTGGCATCCAATATTCCATTTTCCTTTCACGCTATATTCGTAAAATGAGAGAAGAGTTGGTGAAAAAAAAAAACAGTTTCATTTTTCAATTCTTTGAATAGCTTGAAATAAATTGATATTTTTCTAGTATTTTGCGTAAGTATTAGGCTTTTTTGAAAAATTTTCACTTTGACTCATGCGTGACAAGACACTCTTCGATTTGCATAAAATATGTGGCACTGGCACACAATTCATTTAACACCATGAAATCAAGCTGCAAATTCTTGTTGGCATAAAGTTTCCTATTAATTTAGGCACTTAACAGTATTCTAAGTTTGCTAATCAAATAACTATTCGTTCAACCAGAAACAGAGACAGAGCCGTTCCTTCCTAATTATCAAACAATTTAAGCGTACAAGGAAAACAAAGACGAAGACATCAACAAGTGCCGACGAAGATATCAGCTCGATCTGGGATTTTGGGTTGGGTAAAATTTCAGGAGGATTTACGGGTTGGGTAAAATTTCAGGAGGATTTACGGGTTGGGTAAAATTTTAGGAGGATTTAGACAGAGACGATGGGTTTAGTTGAGTAATGATTAGAACTGAGGGGAATGGGAGGCGACGGCAGTGGCCGCGAAGAAGGGAATGAAGGAGTAGCTCAGGGCGATAATAACTAGGGATAATTTCAGAAACCTCCCCTGAGGTTTCATGAAATATCACCTAGCTCCCTTGAGGTTTTCAAAATCTCACTTAGCACCCCTCAAATTGACATTTTGGTAACATTATCACCCTTCTAACCAAAAGTAACATAAAAAATTCATGTTTGAGGAGAGAGATTATTTTAGTGCCTTTAATACCCTTAGCCTATAGAAAAATGAACATTTTACAAGCCAAGGAAAAAAAGTACTAAATTGGAACCATCTTAAAAAATGAGGAGATGAAGATTTTATGTTACAGCCAATAGTCATTCCTATAGTACACAATCCAAAATCACCCAAGAAACATTGTTCACAACCTCCAAAGAAATCAGCTGCGTGCAAGAGTTGGGTAGAGTACTTCTAGGCTCCGCAAATTTCTGTTGTCCGCGTCCTTTTCTAATCAGTCCAGGTTGATACATTGTTGTTTTTGGGTCACTTATAGATTGTAACTCGTGTTAAGGGTGTACAAATAGAGTCCAAACAGATCTGGGCATTGGTTAAAGTCCTTCCTCGAGTCAAACTCTCACTCTTTGCGGATTAAGTCAGTGATATTTTAGTGTGTTTCTCGTGTCCTTTTGCTGCCTTTGAGTCGTTACATTAGTCTTTAATTTTTCGCTATTCTTACGCCACTTTTGGGAAAAACTTGATTAAAGTTTGATTGAATTGCTTGGAGGAAATTTCTGATTTCTTCAAGGAGGCGATCAAGGGATTTGAGAAGTGAGTTGTGAGACCATTAGAGTGTTTTAAACACTTGAGTGATACACGAGAGTGAGCGAAACACGTGAGGGAGTGAGTGAGTGAGAACCTTTCACCTTAACGTTTGTTGAAGTTTTGCAGGTTGAAACCATGACCAATGAAAACGACATTACCGTGGCACAATTGGCACTAAGGATGGATGCTATGTGGAGGAAATGCAAAGAAAAATAGAGCTCCGTTTTGAGTCCATGTAAGAGCAAATTGAACAAATGGACCCCTCAAGAAATTCCTCTAAGAAAACTAGAGGGAAACTTACCGTGAACGAACTCAGTGACTCTAAGAGAGACTTCGAAGATGATGAGCAAAGGCCGAGGAGAACTACGCAATGGACTGACCATGCCGAGGATCAACTCAAAGGAATAAAATTAAAAATTCCTACCTTTCAATGTAAATCGGATCCCGAAGCATACTTGGAGTGGGAGAGAAAGATCGAGTTGATCTTCGATTGCAACCACTACACGGAGTCTCAAAAGGTAAAGTTGGCCACCATAGAATTCACCGATTACACCGCGATTTGGTGGGATCAACTCCACATCAAACAACGAAGGAATGAGGAACCGGCCATTCGGACATGGGACAACTTGAAACGAATCATGAGGTAACACTTCATACCCGGTTACTACCATAGGGATTCGCATCATAAATTGCAAACCCTCACTCAAGTTAGTAAGAAGGTTGAAGATTACTTCAAAGAAATGGAAATGTCCATGATGCGGGTTGATGTTCGAGAAGATGAGGAGGCCACCATGGCATGGTTTTTGGGAGGATTACGACTCGAGATTACTGATATCGTGGAGCTTCAACATTACCTTGACATGGGAGAACTCTTGGACAAAGCTATTAAGGTAGAACGGAGGTTCAAGAGGAGGGGAATGAACAGCCAAAGCTCCCATTTCTAACCTGGGAGTTGGAGGAACCCAGTCACAAGGGTCGAAACCAGCCCCTCTTATGCACCTAAAGCTTCAAAACCGAATGGAGCGTCGCGAGGAGAAATGAGGCCGAACGCTCTACCTTCCAAACCAACTTCCAAGGAGGGGTTTAAGTCCCAACAAGAGATCTCCAAACCAAGGACTCATGACACCAAATGCTTCAAGTGTTAAGGGTTTGGGCACATTGCTTCCCAATGCCCCAACCAACGTACCTTGATCATGTTACCCAATGGCGAGTTATTGACCGATGATGAAGACGGGGAACATGAGGGAATGCCGTCCTTGGAGGGGGAAGAGGACGAGCTTGAGGAGGTACCTGTCAATGACACAGTTGGATGTTTAGTGGCAAGGCGAGCACTACCTACACAAGCTAGTCGAGATGACCTACAGCGAGAAAACATCTTCTACTCAAGGTGTCATATCAACAACAAGGTGTGTAGCCTAGTCATTGACCCAGGGAGTTGTACTAACGTTGCAAGTGCATTAATGGTGGAGCGACTCAACTTGCCAACAACTGACCACCCGCGCCCCTACAAGCTCCAATGGCTAAACAATAGTGGCGAGGTACGTATCTCTAAACAAGTCTTAGTTACTTTCCACATAGGTCGCTATGAAGATGATATTGTATGCGATGTAGTACCTCTGCAAGCTGCACACATTCTTTTAAGCCACCCGTGGCAATTTGATAAGAGAGTTATCTTTGATGGTTTCTTGAATAAATACTCCTTTTTGCATAATGGTAAGAAAATCACACTTGCACCTCTCACACCACAACAAGTGCATGAGGACCAAGTTAGCTTACAAAAGGAGTATGATATGCATGTCACTAGTCAAAAACAACCATCAAAAGGAAAACTAAAGGAGTTGGCCGAGACCTCTAAGGATAAAAGTAAGCCTAATCGAACCATTGAGCTTGGCAAAGAAAGACAAACCAGCATGCTAGCTCGAATGAAAAACGTGAGGAAAGCTTTACATTCCAACCAAATTGTGCTTATCTTGATCTGCAAAGAAGCCTTACTCACTAACGAACTTGATACTTCGCTGCCTAGTGTTGTCACTAACCTCTTGCAGGAGTATCATGATGTGTTCCTTGAGGATATACCTAATGGACTGCCACCTTTGAGGGAGATTGAATATCAAATTGATTTCATCCCCGAGGCTTCCTTGCCAAACAAGACACCATATAGGACTAATCCCGAGGAAACTAAGGAGCAACAAAGGCAAGTAGAGGAGCTACTTGCCAAAGGCTGGATTTGAGAGAGTCTAAGTCCTTGTTGTAAGGATTGAAGACAATCTAAGAGGGGGATGAATTAGGTAGTTTAAAAAACTTGCCAAGATATGAGTCATTTTTTGAGTACCTGTCCTCTTTTTCCAAACGACCACACAATCGAGCAACAGAAGAGAAAACACAAGTGCTTGTGAGTAGAAGAGATGAACAAATTATATATCAAAACAGTAAGTAAAAAGAGATAGAATATCAAACCAAAAGTCAAACTCCTCTTGTGTTTGAATATCACTTTATAGGGTAAGCTTCTTCGAGTTGATCAACTTACAACCAATCTTTTGTGTACAAGTGAAGGATCATTTCTTCCTTGCCCCAAGCCACACTTGGTCAAGCAAGGAACTTTTACAATCACTCGGATAACCCTCACAAAGCTACGCTATTGAAGAAGTTGACTCACACTAGAAAAACTTATAGAAAGTTACACAACTAAGAGTACATATCTTCTTTTTGAAGAGCATTCTCACACTTGATTGATGTAGTCTTAATGTGCAAAAGCTTTTTTCAAGTGGTTGAGTTTGTTCTATTTATATGGGACCAAAAAGTTCCTCAATTAATGCTTCCAACGGATAGAAGGCAACTGAAAAGTCAACTAGCCGTTGGTAGTGTTGGACGTCCGGTAGATCAACTTCTTGCATCCGAACATAGGCAGTGAGTTCAAGAAATTTTCTTGAATTATATCAGATGTCCGGTACCTTCAATGTATGCGTCCGAAAGTAGGAGGTGAAACAAGGAGTTCTTCTTCAATTCTTTTCGATCATCCGGTCCCTCCAAGGCTTTGCGTCCAAAGTGTTGCAACTCTTGTCGGACGTCTGATGCTTTGAGGATGTGCATTTGATCGAGGTCAGTAAGTTTGGAGGGAATGACTCAATATCTTCGGACGTCCGAGGGTGAAGTTCTTCATTCGTCCGAAGTTGTGCAAAGGTTGTCGGACGTCCGATCCAGTCTTCTTGCGCGTCCGACAGCAACTTCAGCATCCTTTGTGCTTTTAATTTTTGAACCTGTTTTGTTCCATTTCTGAAAGAGTCTCTTTGAGAGAACACTAGTAATCATCCATTTATTTTGTAATCATCAAAAGTTACGGACTGAGATAAACAATCTCCCCCTTTTTGATGATGAAAAAACAATAGTTCGAGAAAAATAATCGGGACACAACTCCCCCTTACTTGATGCAGTCCTCTTACATATAGATTAATGGACACAAAATCCTTTAGAATAATTTGGGCACAACTCCCCCTTAGAATGACTCCCCCTTACTTATACATCCATTTCTCCCTTTTTTTGTCATCATTAAATCAACCAGAATCTGATCATCAATATTAGAGGCCAGTATTCAATATTAGCATTCAAGACTACCAAGCAAAAAACATAGCATCAACAATCACTCATCCAGTCAACACTATCAGCAATGCTATCAACAGCAACAATATTGGCAATAGTCAGCAATTATCAACAGCAGTCATTATCAGAATTTTAAGGCTGAACAGAGTTAAGCAACATTCATTCAAAACAGAGAGATAATCCATAAGGACACATTAATTCAAAACACAAATGATGCCAAAATAGAATCCTTAGTACAAAACACAGACTGTTTATAATGTAAAAGATGCCAAAAGCTTAGAAATGCCTAAATGAAGTGCATTTTGCCTAGAGGTGCCTAAAAGGTGATTTTGGAGGATCCAGGCCTTCTCCTTGTTAGGCGAAACTGAGCAGGATCTTCTTCCTGTTTAGTGTCCTCGTCATCATCATCATCATCATCATCATTCTCTTCAGTCTCTTCTTCAGTTGCTGGAACCTTTCCTTTATCCAATGGCCGAGAACTAGAGGCACGATACTCTGGAGTAGTTTCAGTAGTTGGCTCAGTTCTAAGCTCCTTTTGGTGCGCATTCTCATTGTATTGAGGAGTAGGGGGCACCAGCAGATTCCTCTTTTCAATGAAGGTGGCTTGTTGTTCGGATGACATGGTCATCATCAAACCATCTTCAAGGAGTAAGATGTGTTGTCTGAGGTCCTCAAGTTGGATGAAGATGACTTGGTGGCTGATTTTCTAGAATGGATAGTGAAGGGTGATACATACATGGACTGATCTCGAGGAGTCCTAGGGGTGACAGGAGTTTCATGAAGATTCTTTCTCCTAAACTCCGAAACAGTCTCTTTGTAACACCAATGTCCCTAAAAAAATTTCAGAATTTTTCTTTCAAAATAAGCCCTAGAAAAAACAGTTGATGCACTTTCTTTTGGTGATTTTCCAGTGAAGGAGATTTCAAAGTGAGCAAAGATAGGAGTTAGAAATTTTTTATAGGAAATTTTCCTACGGCTATCAGTGCTGATTTTGAGCAGAAATTGCACATGACAAACCCAAAATCAATTCTGATTTTTTCAAGAAAACAGTAGAACAGATAAAGTTTCATTTTGTTGGCATCAGTCCTATGACCATTAGTGGGCACCAATAAATTCGAGATTATGGAAAAAATAATCAAGTTTTGAGAACTGAGATCATCCAATCTTGCCTCAGTAGGAGTATTAAAATGAGTTTGAAAATAGGTCATTAATTTTGCAACATGAAAGTGATGGTATGCAGAAGGAAATTCTTCATATAAAAAGAAGTTTGCAATTTTTTCTTTAAAACCATCTTCAATTTTGGTTTCCAAAACAGTGTTGACAATGTCAGGATTCAACTCTATATTAACGGAGTTGACACATGAGATGAGATCAGTATGTAACTTTCCCTTCCTAAGGTTGGCAAAAAATTGATGAAGCATGTCAGGATAGTATGTTTTTGGAATGGTCAGAAGATGAGTCCATTTTTTAAATTCAAAAAAGTTGAGAACAGATTCAAGGTAAAGCTTACGGAATTCGTAGGGAATAATGGTCCTCTGAGTGATGAAGCCTTTCTGTGAGATCTATTCAAATCTCTCCCTGGCATCATCATCAATGAATTTGGGCAAGGGAATGGGTTCCTCTGCGGTTTGAGCCTCAAGTTGCTCATTTGCAGAATACTTTCTCTTTCCAGTGCAATGAGTAGTTGGCACAGTACTCTAGACACCAGATCTCATCCTTGGTGACTTCCTGGTAGATGGTTTAGCAATTTGTTGTTCCTCAGCAATTTTTTCTGCATCCTGCTGTTCTCCTGAAGGATCAGCAGTTTCCCTTTCCTTGGGATGAGTAATGCTCTTCCTTTTGGTGGCCCTTTTTCCCTTCTTGGGTGATTTCGTGACGGTTACATCTTCATTGGTGGGCTGCTCCAGTTCCTTTTCATTGCCACTGACTGGATGCTCTTCAGATTCTTGTTCTTCCATCTGCTCATCAGTTGGTTCAACAGATGGTTCTCTGGTTTGAACAGTCTACTTTTTCTTTGCAGACTACTTCGTTTTTCCACCATGATTTTCAGTTCTCTTTTTGGGTGACTTGATGGAAGGTTCGACAACTTGAACATCTTCATCCTCTTCATCTCTAAGCTTGAAGGTGCGTCCGACACTCACAGACCCTCCTCTAATCTTCACCATGATTGCAATGCAGTGTGTTTTTGATATGGTGTGTAATGCAAATAAGGGTCAAAGCATTTGAAAGTGCAGTATGAACTATAATGGATGTTAGAATTCGTCCACAGAGAGTAAATTTGGGTGGTTAGGATTTCGGGTTAGAATTGGGATTTTTAGTGCAGTTGGAAGTTGGGAGAAGTTATGATGAGCAATAAACTCGGAATAGGTTTGTAATGGTGACGGTCAGAGTGATTACTTAGAACTTGTTCCGAAGAGATGAATTTGAATTTTGAAATTAGGAGAATATGAAGGGTTGCGTCCAAAACGAGGGGTGAAAATGACCTGAATGACGCAGAGGACTTCCATATAAAATGCAATTTTTGAGTGTCGGACGGCCGACGAAGTAAAGCGTCCGACACGACTGTCCGAACCAGAACTTTCTGAAAAAATGATCAAGAACACTGTCGGGCGTCCATTCTAACACATCGGACGTCCGATGAAGAGTGACCAGAGAATTTTTAGAATATTTTTTCTGAAACGCCCTGTGAGGACCCGTAAATTTTTTGTATATTATTTTATTTTATTCTCTCACATGCATTTTCTTCACTATACCTATTATATTAATTTTCAGAGATTTTATAAGTAAGTAGAGTTTTAAAATCATTTTTCTAGTATAAGTTAGTTTATGTGACGTTAGTAGTGTATCTTGGATGTGGGACCCGCCAGTACGATGAGTGGGATAAATTCGGCCAATTATGTGACGACCCCACCTCCCCCTGAGGCGTACCAAAGGGTTTGGCGGACCGCTTGCCCAACTCTCGCCAGGACTCACTCACTCGTATCACGTGCATTCATTCATGAACCATAAATAACATCGCAATTCAAGTTTAGAATTTACATTGATGAAAATCAAGGTACAAAGCCTCAATATATAAAACATTCTATTCGAGGAATAGCGCGAGTACAAGTCAAAAGTCAAAAACAACTAGACTACGCTAGTCTTTACACCTCTCACGCCTCGCTCGTACCCCCTGTAAGGAAAACAAATAGCGTGGTATGAGCTAAAAGCCCAGTGAGGTTCCAAATAGCAAATTGACCATTATTTATAAGTACAAGTTTTCGATATAGCAAAGTAACGAGCATGAAGAGTTCATAAAAGTGAGCAATAACACTTCAAGTAGTAATCTCAAAATGAGCGAGTGTAAAAGTTTTCAGAAGAAACAATAATCCAATAAACAATATTCATTCCAAAGCATAAGGATACGGATGGCTCTCAGGAGCCAACTTCCCATTTCATCATCAGGAGCTTGATCACGTAATAGTTGACACTCCGTCAACTTTCAAGTAAAGGAACCAATCCAGTAGAGCTCCACTTACACTACTCTCCGTCCACCATTCACACCCCCTACTGGGCCCAAAATCCTCAATAAACACGGGTGGTAATACTCGAGTATACCGATTAGTCGAGGAGATATCACTCCACTCGACAAAACAAGAGACCCAGGGTTCGTTACCCAATCGACCAAGCCCTTGCCGACTCGACTAGAGTAACTCGCCACAGGGTTTCTAGAATTCCAGGAAGTGCGCACATCATAAACAAGTATATCAAGTCAATTGCAATCAATAAACAAGTATATCACGTAAGGGCAAGTGCGATAAAGTACACTCTTGCCCTATCAATTCACGTATATAACATGTACTCATATTGGTCACGTATCAAGTTCAAGTATCTAGTGCAATTCGGTATTTGAAAGCACTCACCACAGGATATAGTGCCTTTACTGGTCATTTTCAGGTTATACTCCGGGTTCGGAGTCCAAATCTGCGATAAAACTCAGTTTGAGAACTTTGAAACATGACTAAGATTCGAAACTTAGATGTTTCATTCAATAAAAATCAAGAAATTGGAATTCACTTGGAGAGTAGTCGTGAAACACTTGCTCGCCTTTTTAAACAGTAAAACTTTGTAATATTTATACTTGAAATTGTCATGCGAGTTGAAAGTACAAGGAAAACATACTTCGAGCAATCATGATTGCATTTCTCAAGGGTACAAGTTCGGCCAAGTCCTTACTTATATACCTCGAAACAAGAAGACTCAAGTACCCTAGATGGTTCAAGTACTATTCATATCAACTGGACCCAAGTCGCAATGTATTTTTATAGTCCTCGAGCGTAAATTTGGGCAGCATGCCTTTTGTGTTTACCTAATTTTCCAACCATTTAGGCTTCATTATTTTTCCTCAGCCAATCCCAAAGTCATACATATCATAGATTCAAGTATATAGCCGTTCCATAGGCTCATAACAATCTTAAGAACAAAATCAAAGTGATAACAAGTGCGGAAATGTAACCTAGCAAAAGACAGATTTGACGTGTGGTTGCGAAAATAACACATCCGAGGCTACGCTTATCTGATTGAGGCGCAACTTATACCGTTTTGAAGCTAAGACACAGGGTTACAATGTTCATGAAGATCACTTAGTCCAGTTTCCAATGGAACCTAGTCAAATCCTCAATTTACAGAACCAAAATCTAACTAGTCGGCTATTTAACCACTCTGCACTGGAATGGTCATATCTCAGGTTACCAAGGTCCGATTAAGGTGTTCTTGGAGGCGTTTAAAAGCTAAGTCAGAATAATAAAACTTTCATGTTTTGGAAAAAAGCTAAATCAGTACGGATCCTAGTGAATAAACGTGATAAACTGGATAAACTGACCAAACGAACTACTGGGAAAAACCTTAAAACAGTGAGGGTATTTTGGTCTTTTCATGGGATACGTTGCTCCGATTGAGCTGAAATTTTGTAGGAACCTATAAAATACCATTCTATACAACTTTCATGTTTTAGGCCAAGCCTAATTTTGCCTCTAACTATGAGTATTAAAATCAAACAGAATGTAATCCTGAAATTCCAGAAATCTGGAATTTTTGAATTCTCAAGTCAATCCTTCCATTTTCTTGCTTCCAATTCTACCAAAGCCCCTTATCTACTCTTATATACAACATATACTAAATATAAAACAAGGTTAGGCAGAAATTAATCAAACCCTAGCTTGCATATCTCATCCAAGAATCATCACAATAACTTGCTTATCTTGTAATCAAGCTAAAACATGATCTAAATAACATCTTAAACCAAAATTTAAAGGAGCAAGGATCATGATCAGATTTTTACCTCAAGAACAAGGCTTGGAAGAGTGATACTCCACTTCCTTTGAAATTTCTTAGTTCCTCAAGCTTCCCCACTCACCAACTAACACTTTAATCGGTCTAGTTTCCTTTCTTTCTCACTTGGTTGATCAAACTCAAGATGAAATGGTTGTTTTTCTTGTTTTTCTTGCTCTCCCTTTTCTCTCTCTCTCTCGGCTGTGATGGTGCAGAAATGAAGAGCTTTGGAGTTTATTTTAGGGATAAATATGATGTAAATTCATTAGTCAACCAACCAAGGAAAGACTACCACTTGTTGCTTCAAGATTGGTTCTTAATTTTTTTCCTTTTCCTTGTTGTTTTTGGTCAAAAAATTCGGCCAGCTTGCTCAGCTTTATAGCTGATGTTTGGCTCTAATATTACACGTACTAGGATTTTTACTTCCTATTCACTAACCTTATATCATTGCCCCTAATCACATATTATTTCTCACTTAAAAGTCACTTTTAATCACCAAATTTGATCCTTGCTCAGTACCGAAAATTCATCCGGCGAAAAATCGCGAAAACCCTAATTTTGCTCCAATCTTGAAACAAAAAATGAAACCCTACTTTCTAGGTTTATTTGCACTTATTGTGAAACGATTGGGTAGTAGGGCTTTAATAAATAATGAATTTCCAAATAAAAGGAAATTTTTAAGAAAAACGTGAGGGTTTTACAATTTCAGTGATTAAAATTAGGATTTCTAGTCTTTTAAAACAAAATAAGGTTTTAAATCAAATCTAAAGAAATACACTTTAGTATCTTCTTTACAAACAACCTCCCAATATTCGGGGTGTCACAAATTAGGTTAAGTTTTGTATACTGGGATTAAATTACTCGGTGTTAAGAGGTAATTAGGGGTTACTTGGATGGTTTATTCTTGGAGAGACAAAAGGATAAGTTTAAACTTAAAAGGTGCCACGTGTCACTTTCTTATTCGAGTTTGGACTTTGACCACTATTCCTTAACTTTACTAAAACCTCAATTTGACCCAAAAATCATCTCTATTTCATCTCTCTTGGCCGAGCTCCTTCGGGAGAGAAAAGAAAGAAACCTTCAACTTTTGTTCTTCATTTCTTGCTTAGATCTTGCAAACCAACCGGTTAAATCTTGAACTTGTCCACAAAAGTGACTTGTTAAGGGTGTTTCAAGGTCTTGGTGGAGTTATTTTGGACAAGGAACCACTAAGCTACTACCTTTCTCGATGTGTTAAGGTATCTTGCTTGGAGACTTACTTTTGTTCCTAATAGTGGTAAATTAGTGCCTTGTGGTAGCTAAAAATGTTATTTTGTGGAAGACTATATGGTTTTAAGTGGAGTTTGTGAAATTTCTGATTTTATTCATGATTTTCTGATTTGATATGATAATTAGTGGTTGTCCATGAATGATAGCTTGTTATGGTGTAAAATGGAGCTTGTATATGTTAGTTACGATTGTTTGCGGAAAATTTCAGTTTTGTGCGGAAATTTCAGCTTTAGGGTTCCAATTTGCCCTGTTCGGTCCGGCTTTATTTGAGCATGTTAGAGGTCGAATCAGGCTTAGGTTAAAACATGAAAGTTGTAGGAAATTGTGTTAAATAACAGCCTGTAAAATTTCAGCTCAATCCAAGCACTGTAGCCTGTGAAATGACCGAAATACCCTTGACTGCCCATGAACCCTGTTTCGTGGACAGATTTCTGTTTTCGTGGGGATTTCCATTTTTGACAATGAAAATGCATGATTCGAAACACTATAAGATTCATTTTAATCCGATAAGTGTAGCTTTGGTTGTGATTGTTATGCCGAAAGGAGTTTTATAGCCTATGATTTGTATATGAAATTGCATTTGATTTTGGGATGAGATGTGGTGTTTAATTGTAGGATGGAAAGTGAAGAAATTAAGGGGAGATGCTGTCCGTTTATTTTCTTGAAGTTAGAGTGAGATTTGAAATGTGATTTGGTGATGCTTTGGATTTACTTTGCTTAGATGTACTTAGATCCACTTATGGTGTTATTTGAGCTATTTTTCATTTGAACTTGTACCTTTTCACATGGTGAATGTAACAACCGTTTTAAGCATGATACTTAGTTACAAATGTTAAGTTTTGAACTTCAAATGTTTACTCATTTTTTTTCCGAAACAAAGAAGAATTTCCTAGGGTTTCTCGGCTGCAAAACCTAATTTTATCAAGCGAGGCTTTAGGTGTGAATTTAGGGTTTATTTATTTTCCTTTTCTCGGCCGAAAAATCTAAATGTACACTTTTACTTTAAAACTCACATTTATATATTTTACTAGTAAGTAGTCGGATTTTCTTTGAATTACTTAAACTTTTGACGGTTGAACTGTGATAGTTTCTCTTAGATATCTTAGGGTTCCTTGGTGATTGAGGGTATTATCTGCAAGGATACTTTGGACGTTATTTTGCTTAAATAGGTAAGTGTTCCTTGTTTGTTATACTTCCTTGACTTCATGGCTTGTTGTAATTGTTGATAATGTGTTAAATTTTCTTAATGATTGCCAAAACGAGTTTTCTAGGCGAGTGTGTACTTTATCGCACTCGACCTAAATGAATGTGAAATTTTCAATGATTCAATGATTGAAACGTTACTTGTGCATGAATGTAAGCCTTTCGGCTGAACTGGGCCCTGCCCTTCGTTACTGTGAGAACCCGTATTTGTTTTCCCATTTTCTAGGTTTTATTATTTTTCATGGCTTGTTTTCTGCATTTTCGTGAGTAGGAAAAAAACTTCTAGATATTTTTAAAGAGCAGATATAATTTTTAGATGATTTTTCTAGTATCGAATAGGTTTTGAGAAATTAAGAGCGTATACCGGATGTGGGACCCACTAGTGCGAAAAGTTCGGAAAAATTCGGCCAACTAGGTTAAGTTTTGGATACTGGATTTAATTTACCGGATGTTAGGAGATAAATAGAGGTTGCTATTTGGATTGGTGTGAGAGGGAACAAAGAGATAGAGTTGCATTAAATAAAGTGACACGTGTCACTTGGAGATTGGATGGGACTTTTGACTACTATTTCATGTCTTACCATTTGATTTAATAAACTCAAAATTTACCAAAAAAATGCTCCATTTCAAGCTCTCTTGGCCGACCACTTCAAGGAGAAAAGAAAGAAAGAAACTCTCCAAGTTCTTGATTCCATCTTGCTCCAAATCATCAAACCAACCATTTAATCTTGCAATTTCTCCATAAAACCTCTTCACTTAGTGTTAGTGAGTTGATTTGTGGAGTTATTTGGAAAGCTAAGAGGACCTATTGCTCTCTCTCTCTTGTTTCTAAGGTGAGTTATGAAGAACCACTCTCCTCCCTCTAATGATGCTTAATTGATGCTTAGTGGTGGTATAAGGTGCCACTTTATGGATTATATTGTGATGTTTGGTTGAATTGATGAACTTTTATAATTTTTTGGGGATTTTCTGTTTTAATATGAACATGATTGTGTGGCTATATATAATGATTGGAAATGATGTTTAAGGACTCTATGAGGTGGAAAAAGTGGGTAATTACAACCAATTTCTGTTTTGGAAGCAATTTTGGAAAATTAGGGTTTGATTAAGGTACATTCTGCCCGGTTTTGTATCTCATAGTTAGAGGCCGAATTGGCCTTGGCTTAAAACATAAAATTTGTAGGTAATGATATTTTAGAGGTGTCTAAAAAATTTCAAGTCAATCGGAGTAGCGTAGAATGAGAAAAGTCGAAATTACCCTTGCTGTCCTGGTTTTACCAAAATGTGAGAATTGCGCCTGTAATTGGTTGTTTTGGTTGGAATTGCTTCGGAATTGGTTGTTGAGGTCTTCTGATGAAATGTTTCCCTATTTCTTAGATTTCAGTTGGTTTTGGAATTTCTGGATTTGGACTTAGGTAGGCTGAGTTATGATGTTTGCACTAGAATGCATTCTGTGAATCTGTTTTTACGGTTCTGGTGTAGTATCTTGCATTTTTGACCTGGTTACACTCGAAACTGGGTTGAGTGACCTTCTGCAATATTGTAGACCTATCTCTTAGCTTCGAAACGGTGGATCTTGGACCTTCATCCGATAATCGTAGTGCCTTTGGTGCCATTACCGTAAAATGAGGTCAAAAACTATTTTTTTCAGGGTTAAAGCTAATTCTATTTCCGGATTTTCTGGTTTCCTCTATTGCTTGTGTATGCTTAGGGAACCCTGTTTTGGTGGTATGTAGAATTGGTTTATGACTTGTAATCGAGTCTTATTGTGTTTATTTGAATAGTTTAGGGCTTGACTTTCATATCCGGTCATTTCCTTGCTAAATTTTGTACTTGAATGCCATTAAGCCTAGTGAACGGCTTTTGGGAATGAGATTATTTTGTACGAACTGTTGGGACTGATTTGAGGAAATAATGAAGCCATGATGGCTGGAAAATAGGTAAACACAAGGGATATGCTGCCGAAATTTTTCTTGAAGGCTAGTTGGATTTACTTGTGATTTGAACGAAGGGCTTTTGGGTTGTTTGAGCCTAGCTCTTCATGTTACCTTTTCGTTAACCAAAATCATGTTTTGCACCATTGCTTTAGTAATTATTTGGCGAGGCATACGACTGGTAGTCGAGCCTCACATGTGCATTCTGTATACTCGATCTTGAAAGTGGAACCTTCAATTGTTTTCCTTGGATTATTTTAGGGTTTCTTGGTAATTAAAGCTCTCTTTTGGGAGGTATCTGCACTGACCCTGGTGAGTGTACTACTCACTTGTGTGTTACTATATGGCTTTGATACTTGAACTTGATGAGTTAAATGCTTATTGTACCATTGATATTGATTGAAGTGAGGGTGTACTTTATCACTCTCACCTATTTCTCATGTTATTGGAATGTTACAAGAAATGTTACATGAAATGAAAAGTAATTGACTTGGTGGCGTTTGGACGAGTATCCAACGACCATGCTTGTTACCATTGAGCTCAACCCCATTGGAAATTGATTGAATCGAGCCGGCAAGGGCTTGGTCGTGACAATTAATGAGCCTTGAGTAAAGTTATAAGGAATCTTGTAGTATGAGAGACTCTCGATTCCGGTATACTCGAGTAATACCACAGTGCAAGTGTTTGGAGTTCGGGCCCGGTAGGGGGATGTTAGGTGGAAGGAATGGGAGTGAAGTGAAGTCTACGGTTGGTTACTTTTAAACATTGACGGAGAGTCAATGAGATCCGATCAAGAATGCAAACGAGGAAAAGGGCTATTGAGAGCCGTCTGTATCCTTTTATCGTCATTATTGATGTGTGTCTGTATTTACTTTTGATGAATTGGACTGAAAAGCTTGATGCATCTATGAACTCGGTTGCTTGAGTGGTACTATCTCACTGGGCAATTAGCTCACCCCGTTCCTTTTGTTTTCCTTACAGGAATCTGACTGCTTATGGAATGATTTTTGATAATTGGTTGCCGAATGAACTAAATGAATATCCCTTTTGTATAGTTTATGAGTTGAAACCCTACATGTGCCTTTGGCGCCGTTTTCACTTTTATTATGGCAACCGTACATGTATTAATTTTTGAGTACCTTTCATATTCCATTTTGGCTTGTAAACGCTGAATTTGATGTTGTATATGTATCTTTGATGTATGGTTGGGTTCTGACGGGTCGGTTACTATTCATGGCCGAATCTGGATTTCATTGTTTTTATTTTTGGATTATTTTGCCATTGTGACTTGTTTACGCGCGTTATAAGTTCCGGAACGCGATAGACCGCTCTAAACTGCACCGTTAGTCCTAGCGAGAGCTGGGCAGGCAGTCTGCTAACCCTTTGGTTCGCCTTAGGGGAAGGTGGGGCTGTCACAGTTACTGATCGACTCGAGCCAGAAGCGGACTCGGTCGGGCGATTTGGTAACCCTGGGTGAATGTTTGGTATACTCGAGTATTACCTTGTAGTCTGGTGGAGTCTGGCCAACGTCCGGGAGGGGGTGAATGAAATGATTGAACGAATGTCAATGTAAATGAGGGGTTTTACTTACAAAAATACATTTTCAAATGATTGGAGCAATAAGGGAATGAAAGGAGAATGAATGAATGGCTCCCTGTGAGCACGTATCCTTTTAATGAATATGTTATTATCGCTTTCCATTGTAAATGTTTCTTGAATTATTGGTTATCTATGGTTAATGCATTGGCTTTATTGTTTGATTATGTGTTCGGAACCTCACTGGGCTTTTAGCTCATTCCGTTAGTTTTATTTTCCTTAACAGGGGACGCGAGCAAGGATGAGTGCTCTGTATAGACTAGCTTAGTCTAGTTCTTTGGATTCTCTTGTAATGATTGGATGTATGACAAATTGAGAACCTTTGTATATTCGATCTTTGTACTCTCTTTTGAGATAGAAATGTATATAAGTTTCGCTTTAAGTTTTGGATTGTTGCTATATTTATTCCTGAGGTTTTATTCTGGTTTTAATTGAGGACTGAAGTGAACGTCTGAGTCCCAGCGAGAGTTGGGCAGGCGGTCCGCCAAACCCTTTGGTTCGCCTTAGGAGGAGGCGGGGCTGTCTCAGGTGGTATCAGAGCAGTTTCGCGTGGTCTCTGCGCGAAGTGAGCTTGGGCCAAGTGGTGTTATGGTCCTGATTTTGTGGATGTGTTTCAAGGATTAAGTGCTCTTCTTGGGCGTAAGTTATGAATCGTGCATGTTTCAAGTGTAACAATCGTTACCATGGTACTTGAGGAAGATATATATGTATGTCGGGTAGGAATCTTTAATATGGATGATTTACTCTTGGGACCGGCCGGCTCGAGTTGAGAATTATTTTATTTTAGATTCTTGGACCTAAGTACCGAAGGGTGGAGAATGCTAGAATAAGAGTCGGTATCTTGATCGGACTTGAGGTAAGTCTTGATGGCAAGGCCAAGGCAAGAAAGATTTTCACATTGGACCTAGTAATTAGACCGATTGAGGCGAGTGGATATGGAAGTGTTATTTCCTTTCTGTTATGAGCGTGAGGACTTGATAAATGTCTACTTGACTTTGAATTAGTCTAGCTACAACTATAAAGGTATTTGATATTTTCTACCCCTCTTGTAAGACTTGATACCCGTAGTTTGGTTCTCCATAAACTACCTTTGCCTATATTTCCTTGATACCTATTCGTTG
The DNA here is from genome assembly GCF_036785885.1 of Coffea arabica. Classification (NCBI taxonomy): domain Eukaryota; kingdom Viridiplantae; phylum Streptophyta; class Magnoliopsida; order Gentianales; family Rubiaceae; genus Coffea; species Coffea arabica. The sequence goes on along the minus strand of NC_092323.1, from coordinate 29,459,348 downwards.
ATGACAAAGTATGGTATTGGCTTGATTATTATTGTGCTGCGATATAAAGCTTGGAATTAGGTATGAGATTTGGGAGAAAGGCTTTGGTTTCTATGCCGGTATGTTTTTAAGTTTAATTTTTCGTGGTTGGATTGGGAGTGAGGGGACTTAACAGTTATATGATTAGAGTCCCAAGTGTACTAAGTTACTCATTTTGATCCATTATTTTCTTGGCAGGTTATCACTTGAGTTCGGGTGAATCAGTAAGATGACACATTTGGCTGATATATATAAGGAGATAGAGACTCTTCGAAAGGAAATGGAGTTCCAAAAGAAATTAGCTGAGCATTGGGAAAGGCGATGGAAGCAGGAGTATACGGAGAAAAGAGAGCTATTGTGATATAGGCAACCCTAGGGGAAGACCCTTCTAGAACCTCCCAACCTTGTAATTATCAGAGTTGGATCTTTTCTCCCAACAGAAATTGAACTCGATTGTTCTCATGAACTCAAGACCTCTGACACACAAAGGTAATCAGCAACCTTAAGCAAATAAGGATGGATGAAGCGACACCACGATTAGGGAACAAGCTAATCGATAAAGTCTGATTGGAATCCTAAGCCATGAACTCAAGAATTCAAGAGTAAGTTCGATTAAGAACTTGAAGGAAAATTCCTCACGATCTCTGGTTGTAATATTCTGTCTTTTACTCTTACAAGAGGTGCCTTTTTATAGGCTAAAACTAGGGCAAAATCCGGCCCACATAAACCTGGAAGAGATTCGATCCGCATAAAAGAGCTTAAAGAGCTAGCTCTTTAAGGCTTTCCAATAAGGCCCGATAAGTAATAAAATACTCAACGCCTAACAACTACTAAACGGGACAGTCTTAAAACAACTACCAACTAAGCTAACAAGTATGAGATCACTCCTTTACTTCAAACGTACAAGTGAACAAAGTAACTTCATGGTCCATCAAATCTTCAAACTTAGCTTGTTCCTTGCTTGTATGGTGAATGATCAAGGCTCGTAAAGCTTCCTTCACCCTCTTGGATCTTGATCTTGTCATCGGACCGCCAATGTGGACCAAAGGATCCTTGACCCAAGGTTGAAGTTAATTATTGCACACCCGTATCCGTATCATTCCCTCTTTCCTCGAAAAGATTCGTCCTCGAATCTTCAAAGTCTCCTCTTGAAAGTGAGTTGTCCACAAATCGATGGTGCGCTTAAAGGACAGCAGTGTTGGAAGTAGACGAATGACTACGAGCCATGTTGCATGTCGTTTGGTCAGCTTCGGGAAGCGCTCAAACAAGGACATGCGCCAAGGTAGGAAAGAGCTTGTGTAAGGCGTGTGAAAATCCCAAGTGGCAATCCAAAACTCTCTAATTAGTCTTTGGTCATGGATCTTCACATTGACACCTTGATTGTGCAAAGGTGTAAAATCCAGCACTAGTTGACATTGATTTGAATCATCTTGCTTGGATAAAATGGGAGTAACTTGTTGCATGGATGAGGCACTAAACAACTTGTGAAGGACAGCTTTGGGATCTTGCGTGACACACAATTTCTCATCTTCCAACATATAAGGTAGCAAACAATTGAATTCCACTTCATGAGAGTTACTCGAACTAGCACAAGTTGAAGTTGACAAATTGAGCACTTGGCCACCAGCTTTTGGCGGAGTGAATAAGCATGAAAGATCACCACATTTAGTTGGAATAAGCACAAAATCAGGTTGTAAGTCTTGAATCAAAACTGGAAAATTGTGGACAGCTTTACAACCTACAAAAACAAAATAAACTTCAACTTGAAACAAATTTGAAATCGGGTAAAGAAGTAATGGTACATTATCAACTAAATGGTAAGAAGGTGTAGAACAAGTTTTAAGTGTGAAAACTCCCTTTGACACTTCATCATTCCTTTCACCAATTGATTCAATTTGAGAAGGCATTGCTAGCCTTTTACATTTTTCTTCAAAATCTGGATAAGAAATACAAGTGTTAGGATGGAAATTATACTCAAAAGAAGGTAAAGATGATGAATGACCCATAGGTAGCAAATGAGAGTCAAATTTCGGAATTCTCCCTTCATGGTGGATTTGACGTGATTCCCCTTTGGTATGGACAGATTTGAATTGAAATTGTTCCATGAGATGATTCCAAATATATTCAATTCCTAAAAGACAAACTCCATGGAAACTAGTGAATTGTACAAGTGACTTTGGAATGGAGCATGGCATGACTAACTTCACTTGACTTTGCTTAATCTGCACAAATGAAGAAACACTAAATAAAGCAAAGGTAAGTTCGTTAGAAAAATAATAAGCCCTCACATTTTTGCTCACAATCGTCTCACTTTCTCTCTTTTCTTCCTTTTTACCACTCATCTCATCAGATTTTTCCATCTCTTTATCTAGTTTAACGCCCTCGATTGTTTTCTCATCATCAACCTCCTCAACAAATGGTTCAATAGGATGAGATACTCCTTTGTTGGGAATAGGGTCAGCTATCTCCTTCTTAGAAAACTCACTTTGATAGCATCCATTTGACTCCATTTGTTTTTGGTGTAGAAGACGTTGATATGTCTCCCAAAATGACTCCGCATGAGGTGGTTCAACTCTAAGTTTAGTCTTAGAAAATGCTGAATGAACCTTCTTATCACCTCTTGCATAAACCGGCTTTAAAGAGGTAGATTGCATGGAACCCCTCCTCTTGAGAGATTCATTCTCTTGCTTGAGTTTATGTTCGTTCTCTCGATTGTACAAGTCCGTGGTATAATGGAAGGGTACAAATCGTTTCCTCATCACTTGCTTCATTTCAGTCCAAGTGGCAATCGGTTGTTCCCTATTTCTCCTTCTTGTGGCACATACTTGCTCCCACCAAATAGATGCATAATCTTGAAATTCAATAGCTGCAAGTTTCACCTTTTTATCTTCGGAGTAATTGTGGACTTCAAACACTCTCAACTCGCCTAACCCAATCCAAGTAAGCTTCAGGATCATTTTTCCCATGAAAGGTAGGCATCTTGGTCTTGATGGACCCAAGATTGTCATCGGTTCTCCTAGGTCGGCCTCGACCTTCCCTTGCTCCCTCTTGGCTTCTCCTTGATCGAAATAAGGTGTGAGAATGATACCCCTCATCATCCGCATCATGATCAGCACTCTGAACACTCGAAGCCCTATGGTGTGTATCTCCGGTACCTCGCATCTCAATGGCAGCCAACCTGTCGGATATTTGTGCCATCGCAAATTCATGTCTCTCCACTTGTTTTTGAAGAGTTTGGAGCACCAGTTTGAGTGACACGTCGGTCTCAGACGGCTCGGCCATGTTCCCTTCTTGAGACATATTGTCAAACCTGCAAAACAAATGTATCCTAGTCTACCTTGCAAAGCACTCGTGTATCACTCAAGAAAACACACTCACTCTCAATTTTCCTTCTCGAAGTTCTTAAAACAACTCAAACTCTCAAAAATTCCAGAATTAATTACCCTATAAGCAAGTAATAAGACACAAAGCAGAATTTTGTAAATCCTAGAAAAACTCTACCCGAAGCTGGAACTTTTTTTTTTTTTGAGCTGCTGTTTTGCTGAGTTTCTGGTCAGTATTTTGGAGGGTAAGTGGTGCTTTTGGGATGTTCAAATAATGCAAGAACCAGTCCTCAAATTTCAGGAAAATCGGCTCGCAAAGACTAGCTCAACCGATTTTAGAAACCCAAGAATTTAAAGGCGGTGTGGCTAAGGTGTTTGTGGCGGTTTAGGTTTGGTTTTGGAAACTGATTTTGGGGTGCTTGGGGTCTGGTTAGGTAGTTTGAGGTCGTTGAAATTCAATTAAGATTGGAAACTCAAGAATTGAAAACCAACCAAGATTTGGAGACTCAAGTTTTTTTGAGAAACCAATCAAGATTTGGAGACTAATCAAGAATTGGAGACCAATCAAGAATTGGAAACTCAAGATTTGGGAAACTTGATTTCCTTTATGTGAGAGCCAATTCCTTCTCTTCTTCATTTTTTTTTTCGGCTTTTCAAGGAACACAAATTCAGATCACACCAACAAGTTCAAGAAAACGGATGAAAGGTTATGCCAATTCCAAGAAATCCCTAGTTCTTGGTTTATTGTTCAAGAATTTTCAAAATAAGACTTGGTGGTCCAAGAACTTCAAGAATTTGTTCAAGAAACACAAGAATTTCCCCAAATTATGTTGCGGTGTCTAGGGTTTGTAAAACAACAACCAATTCTCAAGAAATAGGCAAAACAGAATTTCAGCAATACTCAAAAGAAAATTCCAGCAATACTCTAGCAACTTGAACACTAAAACAAGATAAGGTACGTGACTTTTTTTTTTTTTTTTTTGTCTTTAAACCCTAACAACCCAAACACAAGTATAATAGACCCAAGAACTTGGACAGAAAATACAAAAAAAGACAACACCCAAACAGTTTTTTTTTTTTGACTCGGATGAACAGTAACGTGAACAGTACGCGCTACAGTACGATGAAAAGTAATCGCTACAGTTTTTTTTTTTTTTTTGACAAAAGACACAAACTAACAAGATATGAACAACTTCAATTAAAAGAGAATTAACCTGATGCTCTGATTACCAACTGATATAGGCAACCCTAGGGGAAGACCCTCCTAGAACCTCCCAACCTTGTAATTATCAGAGTTGGATCTTTTCTCCCAACAGGAATTGAACTCGATTGTTCTCATGAACTCAAGACCTCTGACACACAAAGGTAATCAGCAACCTTAAGTAAATAAGGATGGATGAAGCGACACCACGATTAGGAAACAAGCTAATCGATAAAGTCTGATTTGAATCCTAAGCCATGAACTCAAGAATTCAAGAGTAAGTTCGATTAAGAACTTGAAGGAAAATTCCTCACGATTTCTGGTTGTAATATTCTGTCCTTTACTCTTACAAGAGATGCCTTTTTATAGGCTAAAACTAGGGCAAAATCCGGCCCACATAAACCTGGAAGAGATTCGATCCGCATAAAAGAGCTTAAAGAGCTAGCTCTTTAAGGCTTTCCGACAAGGCCCGATAAGTAATAAAATACTCAACGCCTAACAACTACTAAACGGGACAGTCTTAAAACAACTACCAACTAAGCTAACAGGTATGAGATCACTCCTTTACTTCAAATGTACAAGTGAACAAAGTAACTTCATGGTCCATCAAATCTTCAAACTTAGTTTGTTCCTTGCTTGTATGGTGAATGATCAAGGCTCGTAAAGCTTCCTTCACCCTCTTGGATCTTGATCTTGTCATCGGACCGCCAATGTGGACCAAAGGATCCTTGACCCAAGGTTGAAGTTAATTATTGCACACCCGTATCCGCATCATACTGTACATGAACATAGAGCTAAAGAAGAAATATGAAAGGATTCTGAAAGAAGTAGGAAGTAAGTTTGAGTTAGTGCCTTTGTCTAGTCAAATAGCCTCTCAGGACATTCCTAGTAATAAAGATGAAAGAGGTGAAGGAAGTGCTTGCGGTAACAAAGGGAAACGTAAAGAGATGGATGGAAATGGAGTTGCTATGAGGGATAAGGGAAGGAAGAAGAAAAATAATGGACACTTCAGGAAGAAATGTGAGACTGCTAAGTGTGAATCGTGTAACAAAAGTCATACAGGAATATGTTATGTGAAAATTGGTGCATGTTTCAGATGTGGCCAACTGGGACACCAATTGAAGAACTGCCCAAGACAAATGGATTTTGGGGTGTAAAGTTGTTGTAATAGTTAAAGTGGGCAAGTAGTGATGTGTTAGCTGAAATAAATATATTTATGGACTTATGTGTATGCAACCCCTACGTAGTGAGTGTAGTAGAAGTAGTGGACCTAGTACGTGATATTTTGATGAGTAATATTAAATGTTGATAATTTGATAGTATTGAATCCTGATTCATGAATCTTTTATTATCATCTATTATAGTTTAGTCTTGATGTTAAATTAAATTTTCATCTGTGGTTCGAGAGGGGAAACTTTTGATATTTTCACTAGGTTTCTTAGCATGGGATTTTAGTCATTGCATTAACACGATTTCTTTCTAGATAGATAGTGGCATGGTAAGAAAAATTTTGAGAACGAAATTTCTTTAAGGAGGAGAGAGTGTGAGGACTCGTAATTTTTTCGTATATTATTTTATTTTATTCTCTCACATGCATTTTCTTCACTATACCTATTATATTAATTTTTCAGAGATTTTATAAGTAAGTAGAGTTTTAAAATCATTTTTCTAGTATAAGTTAGTTTATGTGACGTTAGTAGTGTATCCTGGATGTGGGACCCGCTAGTGCGTTGAGTGGGATAAATTCGGCCAATTAGATTAAGTTTTGTATATTGGGATTAAATTACTAGGTGTTAAGAGGTAATTAGAGGTTACTTAGATGGTTTAATCTTGGAGAGACAAAAGGATAAGTTTAAACTTAAAAGGTGCCACGTGTCACTTTCTTATTCGAGTTTGGACTTTGACCACTATTCCTTATGTCACGGCCCCACCTCCCCCTAAGGTGAACCAGAGGGTTCGGCGGGCCGCCTGCCCGACTCTCGCCGGGACTCAGTCGTTCACTAAAGTCCTCAATTGAATTACAAGAATAAACCTCAAATATTACAATATAAATCTCCAATATAACTCAAAGGTTCCCAAACTTTACATATCAAAAGCGAAGCGTCCACGCTTCCACTGCGCCACTCTGATCCATGATCACAATGATTATACAGGAGGAAGTCCAAAACTAGACTATTACACATCCAATCAATTCTAAACGTTCAATACAATCCCAATATGAATGATTACACCAAAAAGGAAAACCAAATTCAATCCATACATGAGATAATCCATGAATAAGCACTACAAGCACTCCTTCGCCTTGAGCCCTGTGGAGGGGAATAAAACATTTTTGGGGTGAGCTAGAAGCTCAGCGAGTAACCAGTAAAATCAGTAATCAAATCGGTTTAACCATAGTTCATTTCAATGATGTTCAATTCAAATCAAATGATAAGTCCAGAAACAATTTCAACATTTACAAAACATTAAATATGGAGTATCAATAATTCAAGAAACATGTACAATGGAAAGCGATAGTAACATTCGTGAAAAGGATACATTCGTTCTCCTGTCATTTCATTGCATTTGGCTTCATTCGTGCATTCATTCACCCCGTCCCTGGCTTTTGGCCAGGCTCCACCAACCTACAAGGTAATACTCGAGTATACCGAAACGTTCACCCAAGTTCCTAGTCGCCCGACCGAGTCCGCTTCTGGCTCGAGACGACCGGTAACAAGGGGCAATGGCCAGTTCAGCCCAAAAGGCTTACATTCATGCGCAAGTAGCATTTAATCATTAATCATTGAAAATTTCATATTTATTTAGGTCGAGTGCGATAAAGTACACACTCGCCTAGAAAACTCGTTTTAACAATCATTGAAAGCAAAATCAATAATAACAAGACACTGATATGCAAGCACGCATGATATGCAAGAAAACAGTTCCAAAAGTAACTTTGAAAACAGTTCAAAAGTAAATAATGCAAGAAATGGTTCATAAATAATTTTAGAAATAGTTTGAGGTCACTCACCTCAATGGCTCAGAAATCATCCATCATATAACATTGCCTTGCTCAAACCCAAGTCTTAGATCACAAACTCAATGCAATCAAGTCCTTTCAAAGTTCGGACAGCACTTCCCCTGAATTTGCTTACTTTTCCAGCCATCATGGCTTCATTATATCCTCAGCCAATCCCAAAGGTACACACACAACAACAAGTTCATCCAATAGCCATTCAGCAAGCTCCAAGTAGTACTAGTACAAGTCAAGCTAGGGAAAAGTCCGGAAATGAAAGTTTAGCTCAAACCAGAAAAACAGTTTTGACGTCATTTTGCGGTAATGGTACCAAAGGCGCTACGATTGTCGGATGAGGGTGTAAGACCCACCATCTCGAAGCCAAAAGACAGGGCTACAACAATGTAGAAGGCAACTCAGTCCAAATCCTAGCACAACTAGGTCAAATATGCAAAATACCAAACCAGAACCGTAATTGCAGGTTTGCAAATCACACTATGCTGTAATCAGTACAACTCAGTCTATACAGGTCCAAATGCAGAAATTCCAAAGGCATATGGTAGCTAGTACATCAAGCTACATTTCATAAGAAGACCTCAACAACCAAATCCAAATAAATGCCAGTCAAAACAGACGATTACAGGCGCAGTTCGTACATTCTGATCAACCCAGAACAGCAACAGTAAAATCGATATATCTCATTCTACACTACTCCAATTGCCCTGAAATTTTACAGACACCTCAAACACATCAATACCTACAACTTTTGATGTTTTAAGAAAAGGCCAATTCGACCTCTAACCATATGATCCAAAACCGGACAGAAAGGGGGTTATGAAACCCTAACTTTTCACAAATTCCTTCCAAACCCAAAATTGGTTGCAATTACCAATCATTTACATCCACTAGAGTCATAACCCCTCATTACCAACCATCATAGATAACCACAACCTCATGATCATATTAAACCAGAAAATTCATCAATAAAATAAAAACTTCACCAATTCATCTCAAACCAAGAAACAAACCACAAATTTCAGCACTTTAGCCACCACTAGGCACAAATTAAGCATCATTAAGTGTAGGAGGAAGTTCAATCACCACTTACCTAGTAAACAAGAGAAAAGGAGTTGTAGAACACCTTAGCTTCCTTGAACACTTCCACAAAATCACTTACTAGCACCAAATGGAGGGATTTTATGGAGTAGAAACAATTGTAAGCAATTGGTTTGGATGATTTGAGCTAGTTGGAAGCTTAAAATTGGAGAAGTTTTCTTTCTTCCTGAGCTTAAGGTGGCCGGCCAACATGGAGAAAGAAAGAGTGAAGTTTTAGTCAATTTTTGAGATATTTAATCCAAGGGTAAGAAAGGTCAAAAAGGTGAATAGTTGTCTTAGGCTTCATCCACTCACAAGCTGACACTTGTCACTCATTCAATGCATTCCTATCCCTTTCTTTTCCTCTCACATCAATCACTTCACCTCCTCTACTAATCTCTTAATACCCGATAAATTTCAACCAGTATCCGAAACTCAACCTAAATGGCCGAATTTTTCCGAACTTTTCGCACTAGTGGGGCCCACGTCCATTATATATCCGTAATTTCTCAAAAACTCTCCAATGCTTGAAAAAGCATCTAAAAACTATAATTACTCATAAAATTCACCAAGACAATTTTCCTAAGCCAGAAAATGCAGAAAACATGCCATGAAAGGGGAAAAACCCTAGAAAAATATTAGGGGAATTTACGGGTTCTCACACTCATACTTTTCGGGGCGTCACACCTTAACTTTACTAAAACCTCAATTTGACCCAAAAATCATCTCTATTTCATCTCTCTTGGCCGAGCTCCTTAGGGAGAGAAAAGAAAGAAACCTTCAACTTTTATTCTTCATTTCTTGCTTAGATCTTGCAAACCAACCGGTTAAATCTTGAACTTGTCCACAAAAGTAACTTGTTAAGGGTGTTTCAAGGTCTTGGTGGAGTTATTATGGACAAGGAACCACTAAGCTACTACCTTTCTTGAGGTGTTAAGGTATCGTGCTTGGAGACTCACTTTTGTTCCTAATAGTGGTAAATTAGTGCCTTGCGGTAGCTAAAAATGTTATTTTGTGGAAGACTATATGGTTTTAAGTGGGGTTTATCAAATTTCTGATTTTATTCATGATTTTCTGATTTGATATGATAATTAGTGGTTGGCCATGAATGATAGCTTGTTATGGTGTAAAATGGAGCTTGTTTATGTTAGTTACGATTGTTTGCGAAAAATTTCAGTTTTGTGCGGAAATTTCAGCTATAGGGTTCCAATTTGCCCTGTTCTATCCGGTTTTATTTGAGCATGTTAGAGGCCGAATCAGGCTTAGGTTAAAACATGAAAGTTTTAGGAAATGGTGTTAACTAGTTTCTTGTAAAATTTCAGCTTGATCCAAGCACTGTAGCCTATATAATGACCGAAATACCCTTGACTGCCCATGAACCCTGTTTTGCGGACAGATTTCTGTTTTCGTTGGGATTTCCATTTTTGACAATGAAAATGCATGATTTGGCTTTAGAGGTCTTCATAAGGAATGTAGGTATATGTCTTGGCTTTGAAACGCTATTAGATTCATTTTAATCCGATAAGTGTAGCTTCTGTTGTGATTGTTATGCCGAAAGGTGTTTTATAGCCTACGATTTGTAGATGAAATTGCATTTGATTTTGGGATGAGATGTGGTGTTTAATTGTAGGATGGAAAGTGAAGAAATTAAGGGGAGATGCTGTCTGTTTATTTTCTTGAAGTTAGAGTGAGATTTGAAATGTGATTTGGTGATGCTTTGGATTTACTTTGCTTAGATGTACTTAGATCCACTTATGGTGTTATTTGAACTACTTTTCATTTGAACTTGTACCTTTTCACATGGTGAATGTAACAACCGTTTTAAGCATGATACTTAGTTACAAATGTTAAGTTTTGAACTTCAAATGTTTACTCATTTTTTTTCCGAAACAAAGAAGAATTTCCTAGCGTTTCTCGGCTGCAAAACCTAATTTTATCAAGCGAGGCTTTAGGTGTGAATTTAGGGTTTATTTATTTTCCTTTTCTTGGCCAAAAAATCTAAATGTACACATTTACTTTAAAACTCACATTTATATATTGTACTAGTAAGTAGTCGGATTTTCTTTGAATTACTTAAACTTTTGACGGTTGAACTGTGATAGTTTCTCTTGGTTATCTTAGGGTTCCTTGGTGATTGAGGGTATTATCCGTAAGGATACTTTGGACGTTATTTTGCTTAAATAGGTGAGTGTTCCTTGTTTGTTATACTTCCTTGACTTCATGGCTTGTTGTAATTGTTGATAATGTGTTAAGTGCTCTTAATGATTGCCAAAACGAGTTTTCTAGGCGAGTGTGTACTTTATCGCACTAGACATAAATGAATGTGAAATTTTCAATGATTCAATGATTGAAACGTTACTTGTGCATGAATGTAAGTCTTTTGGCTGAACTGGGCCCTGCCCTTCGTTACTGATCCACTCGAGCCAGAAGCGGACTCGGTCGGGCAATTTGGTAACCCTGGGTGAATGTTTGGTATACTCGAGTATTACCTTGTAGTCTGGTGGAGCCTGGTCAACGTCTAGGAGGGGGTGAATGAAATGATTGAACGAATGTCAATGTAAATGAGGGATTTTACTTACAAAAATATATTTTCAAATGATTGGAGGAATATGGGAATGAAAGAAGAATGAATGAACGAATGAATGAATGGCTCCCTGTGAGCACGTATCCTTTTAATGAATGTGTTATTATCGCTTTCCATTGTAAATGTTTCTTGAATTATTGGTTATCTATGGTTAATCCATTAGCTTTTTTTTTTTGATTATGTGTTTGGAACCTCACTGGGCTTTTAGCTCATTCTGTTAGTTTTGTTTTCCTTAACAGGGGATGCGAGCAAGGACGAGTGCTCTGTATAGACTAGCTTAGTCTAGTTCTTTGGATTCTCTTGTAATGGTTCTCGCCCTAGTGCTTGGCACGGGCTGGATGTATGACGAATTGAGAACCTTTGTATATTCGATCTTTGTACTCACTTTTGAGATAGAAATGTATATAAGTTTCGCTTTAAGTTTTCGATTGTTGCTATATTTATTCCTGAGGTTTTATTCCGGTTTTAATTGAGGACTGAAGTGAACGTCTGAGTCCCGGCGAGAGTTGGGCAGACGGTCCGCCAAACCCTTTGGTTCGCCTTAGGGGGAGGTGGGGCTGTCTCACGCCCAATTTTGTTCTCAAAGACACAAATTGGTCCAGTGGTAAGGCTTTTGTGAAAATATCAGCAATTTCATCTTTTGAACAGACATATTGAACACAAATTTCACCCTCATAAACTAGATCATGAATGAAATGATACTTTATGTCTATGTGCTTTGTCCTGGAATGTTGGATGGGATTTTTTGTCAAATTTATTGCACTGGTATTATCACAATGCATAGGCACACAGTCATACATCCAAAATCATTCAATATATTTTTTATCCACAATAATTGAGCACAACAAGTGCTGGCAGCAACATATTCCGCCTCGGTTGTAGACAGGGAAATGACATTTTACTTCTTACTAAACCAAGATACTAAGCATTTTCCAAAAAAGTTACATATACCCGTTGTACTTTTTCTATCTACCCTACACCCATCAAAGTCAGCATCCGAGAATCCACATAAAGGAAATTCAAAACACTTAGGATACCATAAGCCAAAATTCACAGTTTCTTTTAGGTATCTAAGAATTCTCTTTACCGCATTTAAGTGAGATTCCTTTGGACAGGACTGAAAGCGAGCACACAACCATACAACAAACATGATATCAGGACTACTAGCAGTTAAGTAAAGCAAGCTACCAATCATACCTCTATACTTCTTTTCATCAACCGTTGTACCTTCTTTATCCTTGTCAAGCTTGGTAGAGGTGCACATGGGTGTTTCAACTTGTTTTGAATCTTCCATTCCAAATCTTTTGAGCAGCTCCTTGGTATATTTTGCTTGATTAATAAATGTTCCTTCTCCGGTTTGAACCACTTGGAGTCCAAGGAAGAAGTTTAATTCCCCTATCATACTCATCTCAAACTCTTTTTGCATTATTGTAGAGAAATTCTTGCACAAACTCTCATTAATGGCACCAAATATAATGTCATCAACATATATTTGCACAATTAACAAATCATGTGAACTTTATTTAGTGAAAAGAGTGGTATCTACAATTCCTCTTTTAAAACCATTTTCAATCAAGAAACCACTTAGACGTTCATACCAAGCCTTTGGAGCTTGTTTTAATCCATACAATACTTTTGAGAGTTTAAACACATGATTAGGATAAATCTCATTTTCAAAACCAGAAGCTTGATCAATATATACTTCTTGATCAATAAAGCCATTTAAAAAGGCACTTTTTACATCCATTTGAAATAGTTTGAAATTCTTGAAACATGCAAAGGCCAAAAACATTCTAATTGATTCTAGCCTAGCCACGGGTGCAAATGTTTCATCAAAGTCTATTCCTTCTTCTTGAACATATCCCTTGACTACAAGTCTGGCCTTATTTCTATCCACCTCACCTTTGTCATTCATTTTGTTTCTAAAAACCCATTTCATGCCAATGATAGGATGATTTTGAGGTCTTTCAACCAATATCCAAATCTTGTTCCTTTCAGTGTCCTTCGATTGTAAACTCTAAAACCTCTCTTATTCTCACAATACCCCAAGAAAATTCTTTCATCAGATTTTTTATCAAACTTACCAAGATGTTCCTTGATGTTTAAAATGAAATATTTGCAACCAAAGACTTTGAAGTATCTAACAACAGGCTTTTTATCAAACATCAACTCATAAGAGATTTTGTTCAGGATTGATCTTAAAAGAATTTTATTCATAGTGTAGCAAGCTGTATTTATTGTTTCAACCCAAAAATATTTTGGTAAATTGTACTCACTTAACATGGTTCTATCAGCCTCTTGAAGTGTTCTATTCTTCCTTTCAACAACCCCATTTTGTTGGGAAACTCTTGCAATTGAAAATTCATGTGTAATGCCATTGTTATCACAAAATTCTAAAAAGCCACAAAAATAAAATTCTGTGCCATTGTCACTTTTGATCTTGATGATTTTTAACCCAATCAGATTTTGAACCTTTGCAAATAATGAAACAAAGGTTTTTGAAAGTATTATCTTTGTGTGCAAGAAACATCACCCAAGTGTATCTAGAATAATCATCAACAATAACAAGGCAATATCTTTTGGCACCTAAACTAGTGGTTTGTGTAGGACCGAATCAGTCAAGATGTAAAAGTTCCAAAGGTTTTGTAGTAGAAACACATTTCTTGGGTTTAAAAGAAACCTTGACATGTTTTCCAAATTGACAAGCATCGCAGATTTTATCCTTTTCAAATTTGAGTTTTGGCAATCTTCTAACAAGTTCCTTTTTGGAAATCTCTTATAGCAAATCCATGTTGAAATGACAAAGCCTTCTATGCCACAACCAAGGGTCTTCATTTGCAATTTTAAGACATTTAAAACTAGAAGAATCAACATGTTCCAGAATTACTATATAAATGTCATTAACTCTTTTTTCCTTGAAGATAGTGTTGAATTTTGAGTCAAGAACAAGATATTCATGCTTTTTAAAAAACACAAACAGATTTCTATCACACAATTGACTAATACTTAACAAGTTATAGCTCAAATTGTCAACTAAAAAAATATTGTGAACAAAGGTTTGACCATTCTTACCAATATCACCAACTCCAACAGTTTTGGCTTTGTTATCATCTCTAAAAGTTATCTTTCCACTTGATTTTGGTTTGAGTTTGATGAATTGTGATGGATCACCAGTCATATGCCTTGAGCATCCACTATCCATGAACCATTTTGATTTCTTGATAATATTCACCAAATTCACCTACACAAATGTTTATAAGATAATATTTGGTACCCTTTACTTTTTGGGTCCTTGTGAGTCAGCATTATCCTTAACTATCCACATGCATTTCATACCATTTCTCGTATTCTTTCTCACAGAACAATTACTCTTCATATGACCAATTTGACAACAAAATCTGCACATAGTCGGTGAGTTACTTGAATGGACAGGTTTAACAAATCGATTTGCCTTCTCTTATAAATGGTAAACTCATTTGCACTAGAATTCAGCCTTTTCCCATAAATGCCAAAATGAGGCTTTGCATCATTCCTTTGAAAGAAGTTTTGTTTCTTTTACTGAAGCAACTGATCAAGATCTTCCATTCTTTTTTTTCAAGCTTCCTTGTTCATTTTTTAGCATGTCACAGAAGTTTGTTTTTTTTGTCGAGTTCAGCACATAACTCATTTTTAGTTCTATTCAGGTTTTCATTTTCATTTTTCAGTTTCTTGTTCTATTGAAATAGGTTTGCATTGTCTTGAATCAGAAAGTTGATCTTTTGCTTTAACTCCTTGTTTCTAACATGGGATTCTTTCAAGCTATTGTGCATTCTTTCCATAAAAGAATTAACATCATCATCAGATTCATTATCACTACCAGTTTGAGAGTTACAGGTTGTTACCTCTTCATCACCAATGGCCATGAAAGCCATTTGGACAGATTCCTCTTCTTCTTCGACTTCACTTTCTGAGTTGCAGTCATTCCAAGTAATCTAGAAGTTGCTAACCTTTGGTTTTCGTTCAAATTTTCCTTCTTTCTTTTTCTTCATTGGACACTCATTCGCATAGTATCCAGGTTGGCCATACTCGAAGCATTTGTCAGTTTGCTTCTTGTTGAACTCTTGTTTCCCTTTGTTTCATGAGTTGTTGAACTGATTTGGGAATGAATTGCTAGGTCCTCCTTTTCTGAATCTCCTTTTGTTGAGAATCTTCTTGAAGCTTCTTGTGATGAGTACAATATCACTGTCATCAACTTCCATATCGTCTCCATCTAAGGAGACTGAGTCATCTTCCTCTTGTGAGACTTTTAGAGCAATGCTCTTTCGCAGCTTTGCATCTTCTTCCTCCTGCACCTTGGACTTGAGTTTCAACTCATAAAAGGTTAGAGAATTTATGAGAGATTCAATAGGCATGGTATTTTGATCCCTAGTTTCTTCAATGACAGTCACCTTACTTTCCCAATCCTTAGATAAGGCGTTCAGAATTTTTCTATTTTTCTCACCTAGAGAGTATTTCTTTTCCAGCACTTCTAAGTCCTTAATGAGGTCATTGAATCTGCAATACATCTTATCAATATTTTCATGAGGTTCCATCTTAAAGGATTCATACTTAGTGACCAGAATAGATTTCTTTTGTTCTCTCACATTCTCACTTCTTTCATGAATTTTTCTAAATTTATCCCAAATCTCTTTTGCAGATCTACAGTCTTTAACTCTAATAGACTCATTTGAATTTAGAGCACTATATAAAACATTCATGGCCTTGGCATTCAAGTGATATGTGTTCTATTATCATCAGTCAGCTCACTCCTCATTTTTTGTCTCGGTCTGTTGGTAACTTCATCAACAGTAGAGACATCATATGGGCCTTCATTGACAATAAACCAGAGCTCGATGTCAATAGAATGTAAGAAAATAATCATCCTTTCCTTCCAACTCACATAATTTGATCCATTGAACATTGGAGGTCTAGTGACGGATTGTCCTTCAAAGAACATGGCATTGTTGGTTGTCATTTTTACTCCAAAGCCGATTGAGCTTAATTTCTAGGAGACCAAGCTCTGATACCAATTGTAAGGATTGAAGACAACCTAAGAGGGGGGTGAATTAGGTGGTTTAAAAAACTTGCCAAGATATGAGTCACTTTTTGAGTATCTGTCCCCTTTTTCCAAACGACCACACAATCGAGTAATAGAAGAGAAAACACAAGTGCTTATGAGTAGAAGAAATGAACAGATTATATATCAAAATAGTAAGTAAAAAGAGATAGAATATCAAACCAAAAGTCAAACTTCTCTTGAGTTTAGATATCACTTTATAGAGCAAGTTTCTTCAAGTTGATCAACTTACAACCAATCTTTTGTGTACAAGGGAAGGATCACTTCCTCCTTGCCCCAAGCCACACTTGGTCAAGCAAGAAAGTTTTACAATCACTCGGATAACCCTCACAAAACTACACTATTGAAGAAGTTGACTCACACTAGAAAAGCTTATAGAAAGTTACACAACTAAGAGTACAAATCTTCTTTTTGAAGAGTATTCTCACACTTGAATCACTCTTGATTGATGTAGTCTTAATATGCAAAAGATTTTTTCATGTGGTTGACTTTGTTCTATTTATATGGGACCAAAAAGTTCCTCAATTAATGTTTTCAACGGATAGAAGGCAGCTGAAGAGTCAACTAGCCGTTGGTAGTGTCGGACTTCCGGTAGATCAACTTCTTGCGTCCGAACGTAGGCAGTGAGTTCAAGAAATTTTCTTGAATTATATCGGACGTCCGGTACCTTCAATGCATGCGTCCGAAAGTAGGAGGTGAAACTAGGAGTTCTTCTTCAATTCTTTTCGGTCATCCGGTCCCTCCAAGGCTTTGCGTCCGAAGTGTCGCAACTCTTGTCGGACGTCCGATGCTTTGAGGATGTGCGTCCGATCGAAGTCAGTGAGTTTGGAGGGAATGACTCAATATCTTCGGACGTCCGAGGGTGAAGTTCTTCATTCGTCCGAAGTTGTGCAAAGGTTGTCGGACGTCCGATCCAGTCTTCTTGCGCGTTCGACAGTAGATTTAGCATTCTTTGTACTTTTAATCTTTGAACCTGTTTTGCTCCATTTCTGAAAGAGTCTCTTTGAGAGAACATTAGTAATCATCCATTTGTTTTGTAATCATCAAAATCTACGGATTGAGATAAACACTTGTGTTGTACCCGTCCTACTTATGCCTAAAAAGGATGGAGGATGGAGGATGTGCACTGACTGTCGAGCTATTAACGCCATCACGGTAAAGTACCGCTATCCCATACCTCGTCTAGATGACATGCTTGATGAATTGCATGGTGCTATCATTTTTACAAAAATTGATCTGAAAAATGGGTACCATCAAATTCGTATGAAAGATGGGGACTGTGAGTACTTGCAAATTCCTTATATTTTTCTTAAAAATGCCCTTTTATTTGGAAATTATTCATTTATTATGGCCCTACTACCCAATCACCCTACAATAACTGTAAATGAATATAGAAGTAAGGGTTTCGTTATCCGTTTTCAAGTTAGAGCGAATTAGGGTTTTCACGTTTTTTCGTAGTATGACTATTCGGTACGGAGTGAGGATCAAATTTGGTAGGTAAGAGTGAATTTTGGATGAGGAAATATTATATGATTTGAAGTGATAATAATAAGTTGGTGACTAGAGGGTAAAAACCCTAGTATACGTGATTTAAGAAAAAACGGCTCGAACCGACGGGTATCGATCACTACCGATTGAACCCACCACTTCCTTACCACCACAAATCCTTGATATTTTTGCAAAATATCCCCCCTCATCCTCAGCCATATGGCCGAAAATTGTGGCCAAAATGCAAGGAAAAAGAAAGCAAAACTTAGATGGCTTTGGTGGTGACAAGTGTCAACCATCTATGGATTCTTGACCAACTTTTTATCTCACCTTCTTATCCCTTATTTCAGCCCATTTTCCCTCATTTCTTTCTGTTTTTGGCCGAGAGCAAGAAGGAGCAAGAGAGGGAAGAGAGTTTCCAATCTTCTACTTTGAATCTAATCTTTTTAGTGCAAACAAGAAAAACTAAACCGATCAATCCCTAGTTTGGAAGCTTGGGAAGCTAAGGAACCAAAAATCTTAAGGAGAGGTGAAGGATCATCCTAGCAAACTCTTGCCTTGAGGTATAATGGCTGACCAACCTTTCTTTCTGTGATGGCCCCACCTCCCCCTAAGGCGTACCAAAGGGTTTGGCGGGTCGCCTGCCCAGCTCTCGCCGGGACTCACTCACTCACTACAGTCCTCCAATGAAGTATAAGATAAATCTCAAATATTACATCCAATTCTCCAAGAATTACATATCACGAGTACCAGAAAGTAAAACCTAGAAAAACTGATAACTACAACCACCACGCCAACTATATACATCTTACTCGTCAACTTTTAACAAATACAAATTCAAGTATTCTATAGCTCAAAATCTAACCACCTTCCCGAGCGATCCCCGCGTCGGCCCCCTGCTAAGGAAAACAAATGGAACGGGGTATGCTATATGCTTAGTAAGTAAACAGGGGTAAAATCGTAAATTTCACATTTAGATAAGTAACTATTTCACAACAGTGTCAAGTCAAGTGCAAAAGTAACAATACAAAGGAAGGATACATGTTGGCTCCAAAGCCAAGTAGTTTGCCATGCGTGACCTCCTGCCGACACTCCGTCGACCATAAACAAGGTCCGTAGAACTCCACTTGTACTCCCACCTAACACCTTATCACCCTCACTGGCCAGTCACCTCACAAACTTGCCCGGGCGAACGAAATCACAAACTTGAGCTTGAGTCACAAGCTCGGGTCATAAACTTGGTTCATAACTTGAACCTACAAACTTGGTTCACATTCTCAGTGAACCGGATTCACAAACTTGGTGACCTCAGACTAGGCTGGACTGACTTCGACCAAGCCCTAACCGGCTCGAATAGTCCACCTAGGTCGTGAGATCGACCTCAAACTCACAAACTTCACAAAATGATCCAAAAGTCACCCCGAGCTACAAGCTCGAGGGTTTTAGTTCCAAAATGGTTCTTATACATATGCCATGTACAAATACGTGTGCAAAGTAGGGTTTAGGTCGAGTGCGATAAAGTACACCCTCGCCTATCGTACCCTTTTCATACATATCAAAACACATAAGCAACGATCGCATAAGAATGGCCTGAATACTTACTCAAAATACAAAAGTAGTACAAGAGCAAAAATCACTTCGTGCGTGTTAGCTATGTAACGACCCCACCTCCCCCTAAGGCGTACCAAAGGGTTTAGCGGGCCGCCTGCCCAGCTCTCGCCGAAACTCACTCACTTACTACATTCCTCAAATAAATTACAAGGTACAACTCAAATAATACATCCAATTCTCCCAAAATTACATATCATAAGCGAAGCGGAAACTAGTTCTAAGCGTAAAATGTAGATTTACATCTGATTCAATTTCAAATATTTATACAAGCCCAAAAGTACATAAACCAAAACCAAACTAAACTATACAAGATGTACGCCATCCAGCCACACAAAGATCCAAAAACAAGTTCTTCCTTTACTTCGATCCCTGTGGGGAGAAAAAGATAATAGGGGGTGAGCTAGAAGCTCAGCGAGTGACCAGTAAAATCAACAGCCAAGTATATTTCACAATAAAGCATTGATATGATGTCATGATGCAGTAATCAAATGTTCATTTATTGCTCATGTGAGCCAGTGAAGTTCTTGTACTTAAATACCCAATGCTCGTTTAGATCAAGTAACCATGAAACAAAAGTGAGGAGCCATCGTGCTCCAAAGAATGTGTAAACAATAGTGGAGACATTGGTTCTAAGCATAAGACTTTCCAGGAACTCATTGGAGCCAAATTATGTCATGGCACACACACAAACACAATGATATGCAATTGTGCAATCAATGCAAGAATCATTTCAAAAGTAATCTTTGAGAAGTAGTGGAGAGATCACTCACTCAAACTATAGTGCTTCAAGTAGTCACGTTCAATTATACTTCAGGTTTGGAGTCCAGATCTGCGATAGAAATCCAATTTGAGAACTTTGAAACACGAGTAAGATTTGAAACTTAAACGTTCCGTTCATAAGAATCAACCAATTGAAATTCATTTGAAAGGCATTCGTGAAACACTTGCTCGCTTTTCAAATCATAAGGTTTTTGTAGCATATATACTTGGAAACATTACTTGAGTTGAAAGTACAAGGAAATACAAGTTTACATTGGCCATTATATCTTTTCCTCAAGAGTACAAGTTCGTTTAGGTTTTTAACGTATAACCATCGATTAACAAAGTAGCAAAAGTTTGCGCTAGTTCAAGTGGTAATCACTTAACCTTCACTCAAGTTGCAAATATAGTTTTCTAGTTCTCGAGTAAAAATTCGGGCAGCATGCCCTTTGTGTTTACCTAATTTTCCAGCCATTTAGGCTTCATTATTTTTCTCAAACACAACCCAACATCATATATATACGCAATTTATGTCAAGAGCCGTTCCATAGGCTCACAATATCATAATAATAAGGTTCACAACAATAGCAAGTGCAGAAATTCCATATAGCCAAAAGACAGATTTGACGTATGAAAGCGGAAATAAGTTATCCGAGGCTACGCTAATCGGATTAAGGCGAAAACTATGCCGTTTCGAAGCTAAGACTCAGGGCTACAATGTTTATGATTATCACTAAGTCCAGTTTCTAATGTAACTTGGTCAAATTCGCAAATTACTAAACCAGAAACCAATTCATCGGCTGCTTAAACGCAGAACACTGTAATGGTCATAACTCAGTGTACACAAGTCCGAATCAGGTGTTCTTAGAGGAATTTTAAAGATATTTCAGAACACTACAACTTTCATGTTTTGGCCCTGAACTAAATCAGAATGGATCCTGGTCAAAAAACGTGATAAACTGGACTTAACTGGTGAAACGGACTGCTGGGAAATACTTAGAACAGTAAGGGTATTTTGGACTTTTCACGTCCTACGTTGCTCCGATTGAGCTGAAATTTTGTAGGCACCTATAAAATACCATTCTCTACAACTTTTCTTCTTTGACCTAAGGCCAAATCAGCCTCTAACATACAGATACAAATTCGGACAGAATGTTGAGCAAATTTTCCAGATTTTGGAATTTTGAGTTTCTAGTGCAACTTTCCTTAATTTCTTGGTCTAATCACTACCACAACACCTTATAACACCTCAATTGCAACATATAAGCATCATACAACAATTTGAGCAGAATTTCCACAAGCCCTAGTTCATCAAATAAATTGGGAAAAACTACTAAAACATGATAATCATCCATAATCTCACCACAAGATCAAGTTGCCAAGCTTAATTGAACAAAATTGAAAGCAAAACTTGGAGAGATAAGCTCTCTTACCTTGACTAGAGGTTACTACAAGTAGCCCAAGCTTTCTCCTCAAAAAATCACACCACAAGCCACTAGCTAATCACTCAAGAACAAGTTTAATCGGTTTACTTTGTTTGTTTTCTCACTAAGTTGTTGGATTTGAAGATGAAATGAAGAAATTTCTCTCTTGTTCTTCCCCTCTCTCTCTCTCGGCTCCTTGGCAGAAATATGAAGAGAAATGGAGCTTAGTTGCCTTATAATAAAGCAAGAGGATTAGGACTAATGGTGTCCACAAATTGGGCAAACACTTGGACTAATCTTGGCCACAAAATTTTTCTCTTTCTTCCCTTGCCTTTGAGCCACAATTTTCGGTCAACCTTGCTGTAATTTAAGAAGATATTATGTACAAAAGTCAACAAACTTGTTGGGTAAGAAAAATGGTGGTCAAGCAGTGCGTTTAATCGGTAATGCGCGGGACCCGCCGGATCGCGCCGTTTTTCTTAAAAACTCACGTACTAGGTTTTTCACTTCCCATTCACAAACCTTATATCATTGCCACTAGTCACATCTTATTTCTCACTTAAAAGTCACTTTTAATCCCCAAATTAATTCTTACTCTGTACCGAAAATTCATCCGGCGAAAAATCGCGAAAACCCTAACTTTGCTCCAAACTTGAAACCGAAGTGTAAAACCCTATTTTCTAGGTTTATTTACACTTATGTGAAATAATTGGGTAGTGGGCTTTGATAAATAATAATTTTCAAATAAAAGGGTATTTTAGTCCTTATCGGAAAGCCTTAAAGAGCTGGCTCTTTAAGCTGTTTATGCGGACCGAATTTCTTCCAGATTTATGTGGGCCGGATTCCTCACAAAACTCTATTCACCAGAAATTTTTCCTTTTCTTCTGCCTCGGGGCGTTACAAGCTAGTAGTGGGCCCCCCACCGGCTCCGCCTAGCTCACCACTGTTTGAAATAGAAGATTGCATCACATAATATCACAAACGGCCACTAACATGCTCAAAACAAGCAAAACGGCAAAATCGACACATGCAAGTGCGGAAACGGCAAAATGGACACATGCGCGCGCGCGGAAACGACAAACGGAAACGGGCAGATCTGCCATCTCAAACCGTTTTGATCAAACGTTAGGCTAGGAATATCGGATCAAGGTGGGTGAGACACCTTTTCGAAGATACGAGGAAAGGCTACAATTTTCATGAAGACACCTTAATCTAGATCTGAATGGAAGCAGGTCGAAATTATGGAAAACAGTACCAGAAATTTGCATCTTAGGGTAACGAACAGGGTTTGTTTGCTGGACCATAACTCACAGCTCATAAATCCAAATCAAGAAATTTCAAAAGTGTTGTAAAGCTAGGACATAAGGCTATAACTTTTGTGTTTTGACCAACAACTGATTCAGCACGGAACACAGAGAAAAAATGGGTTCAAAGTTCCTGTCAGAATTGTCCAAATTCGGAGGCAGTTCTGACAACCGATCTTGTTTTGATCATAACTGAAGCTACGGAACTTGGATTTGGATGCACTTCATTGGAGGACTGTAGTGAGTGAGTGAGTCCCGGCGAGAGCTGGGCAGGCGACCCGCCAAACCCTTTGGTACGCCTTAGGGGGAGGTGGGGCCGTCACAAGTGGTATCAAAGCCGACTCCCGACCCCGGTGTGCCAGCGAGGACGCTGGGTCTCCTAAGGGGGGTGGATTGTAATGATCCCACATCGGCTAGGGAGGAAGTCCTGGGGCTGCTTTAATAGCCTTTAGTGGTCTCTCCCACCTGACCGAGGCCTTTTGGAGAGGTGCTGGGCTTCTTGACCTGCGGGCTTGGGCTCTTCACTTGTTGTGGGTATAACCCCACCTCCAGGAACAAAACCCACGGCCCAATGGGGTGGTTAACGGTGGGACAATATTGGTCAGGGCGTTACACTTTCTCCATTAATCATGATTTAGTTGGGTATTAATGTTAGTATTGTTCTTGTGATGCTTGTTTCAAGTGGTTTTGTTGATTGGATGGATGATATTTGAGTTAGGGTTTCTTGTGGGTTATGTGTTATATGATGTATATATGTGGTATATAATCTTGTAAAGGAGATAGTAGTGGTAGTTTCAAGATAAAAATGAGAAGTATAGCTTGAATATAGCAAAATTCCAGATTTCTGGAAATCTTAGCTTCAGTTCTGTCCGGTTCTATTTCATCATGTTAGAGGCCGAACTAGGCTTAGCATAAAACATGAAAGTTGTAGATAATGACCTTTTATGGTTTCCTACAAAAGTTTAACTCAATCGGAGCAACGTAGCCTATGAAAAGATGAAAATACCCTGACTGCCCTAGGAGTAAAGTCAGTGGACAGTTTTGACAATACACTAAGTTGGTTGCGCTTGTTCACCTTGATATCTACTGAACTAGCCTTTAACCAAATTATTAAAGTTTTAGTACTTTGTCTTAGCTTTTCAACGCCTCCAAGAACGCCTTAAACGGACTTTGGTAGCTTGAGATATGGCCATTTGGATGTAGTACGGTTAACTGGCTGGTTAGTTGGAATTTGGTTCTGTGAATTGGGAATTTGACTGGGTTACACTGGAAATTAGACTAGGTGGTCTTCACCAAAGCTGTAGCCCATTGTCTTAGCTTCGAAATGGTATAATTTACACCTCAATCTGATAAGCGTAGCCTTGGTTGTGTCCGTTACGCAAAATCACGTCAAATCTGTCTTTTGCTAGACTTCATTTCCGCACATGTCGTTAGCTTGATTTTTGTACTTGTATTACCTTGAGCCTATTGAACGGCTATTGAAATGGATTTGTGTTGTGTGTAACTTTGGGTTTGATTGAGGAAAATAATGAAGCCATAAATGGTTGGAAATAGGAAAATACAAAGGGCATGCTGCCCAAATTTATGCTCGAGGACTAGAGAAATATACTTGCGACTTGAGTAAGGGTCAAGAGTGATTACTACTTGAACCATCTAGGATATTTGCGTCTTCTTTTTCCGAGGTATATAAGTAAGGATTTGGCGAACTTGCACCCTTGAGAAATAAAATAATGACTGCTCGGAGTATGTTTTCCTTGTATTTTCAACTCAAAAGTTATTTCCAAGTATACATGTTACAAAATTTTTCAGTTGGAAAAGCGAGCAAGTATTTCACGACTATTCTCCAAGTGAATTTCAATTTCTTGATTCTTATTGAACGAAACGTCTAAGTTTCGAACCTTAGTCGATTTTCAAAGTTTTAAGTCAAGTTTTATCGCAAATTTGGACTCCAAACCCGGAGTACAACCCAGACGCGATCACTAGAGGCACTACTTTTGGTGAGTGCTTCCAAATATCTGATTTAACTTGATATTTGTGATTTATCTTTGACCAATGTGATTACATGAAATATAAGTGATTTGATAAGGCAAGGGTGTACTTTATCTCACTTGCCCTAATAAGACTTGTTCTTGTTCATCGATTTCAATTGTCTTGCTCTACATGCGTGTGAATTATATCTTGCCTGGAATTCCAGAAATCCTGTGGCTAGTTAATCGAGTCGAGCCGGCAAGGACCTGGTCGATTAGATAACGAACCCTGGGTAATTAGTGATGTCGAGTGGAGTGTTATCTCCTCGGCTAATCGGTATACTCGAGTATTACCACCCGTGTTTCGTGTGGCATGCGGGCCCGGTAAAGGGGGGGATCGGGGAACGAAGACTGGTGTGAAGTGGGGTTTTTCTGGACTAGTTCATTACTTGAAAGTTAACGGAGTGTCAACTACCAATTGATCAAGCTGGGATGGAGCCGAGAGATGAGCTACTGTATCCTTACATGTGAATGTGAACCAGATATTTCTTGATTATCTGAAGTGTTATTTCTCTGATTCGACTTGTTTGCTCGCTATTTCACTATCACATTGTTATTACTTTATTTGATGTCCAATTTGATATTTGGAACTTCACTGAGTTTTGGCTCACTCCGTTAGTTTTGTTTTCCTTACAGGGGTACGAGCGAGGTGTGAGATATGTAAAGACTAGCGTAGCCTAGTTGTTTTTGACTTTTGACTTGTACTCGCGCTATCACTCGATTACGATGACTGTACTTGGGTTTGTATACACTTTGAACCAGTTTGGGATATTGAGGCTTTGTATATTGATTGTGCATCGATGTAAATTATAAGTTTAAATTATGTCGTTATTTATTATCTATGGATGTATGCACGTGATACGAGTGAGTGAGTCCTGGCGAGAGTTGGGCAGGCGGTCCGCCGATCCCTTTGGTACACCGTAGGGGGAGGTGGGGTCGTTACACGTGGTATCAGAGCTTAGGTTGTGAATTGATTTGGATAGATTGAGTGCTTGATACTATAGGCTAGGGTTTTATTCTCGAGCTTAGCCTTTAGCCTTGTTTTCTACGTCTCATGTACTTACTTTTGCAATGTTACTTGCAAACCTAGGTGATGGTGGGTACTGAGGCTTCTGGTGGTGCTGGGCCGTCTCAGACCGTAACTACTGACGCTCCTACTGACGAGCCATATTTGGAGGGGCCCGTTTGTCGTGTGATCACGTACCAGGAGAGCCCCGGTGGGCCAGTGCATCGGTGGTCCCTAGCACGTAAGATCCGGTGTTGCGACTGCTGGAAGACCTACTTCTATCCCGAATCGGGTAGTGCTCACAGTGGACGATGAGCGGAGATGATTGGGTAATGCCAATCGTAGGTGCCAGTCGGAGATAAAGCGTCTCCAGGATGCTCTCCGAGTTCAGGGAGCCCGAATCCGAGAGCTGGAGGCCTCGATTTTGGAGGAGCAGCAGCGGACTGATGCCTTCAGCTAGCAGGCTCAGGTGGCTACTGGACGCCTTATGCGAGTGGTTGAGGATATTCGAGACTGGACCGGCCATATCCTGACTGAGTGCGAGGCACTGGTGGAAGATGTGATTCAGGACTTGGCCGAAGAGGGCCAAGTGCCTGTAGTCCCTGATGTTCCTGGCACTCCTGAGGAGGATCCTGAGGAGGGCCCGGAGGAGGAGCCGAGTGCATCAACGGAGTTGGTTGGGTCGACATCTAGTCAGATGACTTGTGAGGATTGAGGAGACTTTTGTGGGATAGTTAGGAACATAGTAGGACGACACGTTTCCTTTTGTTTTTGACTTTGACGTGTCACGGTGGATGTAAATAGGGTTTCTTTTGTTCTATGTTCCTTGGCTAGTATAGCCTTTGACTTGCCTAAGTTGGCATGTATATGGGACTTGTTTGCTATGCATATAAAGAACTTGTTTATTATACGTTTTATTGACTCTGTTTACCCTTTTGAAGCGTGCTACATGAACCATACCTTACCTTGTTTATATGTCTATAGTTGGTTAAATCCACAATATGGAGGGTAGAAGAAGTCAAGCCAGGGGAACTAACCGAGGACGCGGTCCTAGTCGTGGCCGTGGGGATAGACAAGCACAGGAACCGGTACAAGAACCGAGAGAGAAAAGAAAGGCAACGATTGAGCCACAACCTGGACCCCAAGCTGTAGGAGGAGATCAAGTGGCAACTGTAATCCAACAAATGACTAATATTCTGGCCCGTTTAGTGGAACAACAGGGTCAAGTCCCTGTAAATCAACCTAGGGACCCCGATATGGGGCAAGATAGGGCCTTAGAAAGATTCCAGAAGTTCTCTCCACCTAAATTCTTGGGAGGACCAAACCCGGAAGGAGCTGAGAAATAGCTAGAGGCCATGATCAATATCTTTGCCGCTTTAAACTATACAGAGGATAGGCAAGTACAATTCGCAGTTTTCCAGTTCGAAGGTCCAGCCAGGGCTTGGTGGAATGTAATCAGGGCCAAATGGGAGAGAGAGGGAACTGCATGGACCTAGTTAAACTTTGTACGAGAATTTAACGAAAAATACCTTCCACCTATCGTCCAGGAGAAGAGAGAGGATGATTTTATTAAGCTCCGGCAGGAAACTTCTAGTGTAGTTGAGTATGAGACTCAGTTTACGAAATTATCAAAATTTGCTCCTGAACTGATAGCTACGAAGCAAAGAAGAGTACGGAGATTTGTGCAAGGGCTCAATGTGGAGATACAAGTGGCCTTGGCGGTGGCCCAAATTAATACATTTACGGAGGTTTTGGAGAAGACCCAAAGGATAGAGACTGCCAGGGCACAAGTGAGAAATTTCCACGCAAAACGGAAATGGGTACCTAGTGGAGCCCAAGGGTCAGCGCGGAGTGATCGGAACATGCCACCTGCTAAATCCGGTCGTGGGGCTAGAGGTGGACGGTTTTTGAGTGCATCTAGGGGAGGTGCTCAAAAAGGAGGTGCCCAGAGTGGAGGCCAAAGTGGTAGGGGACAAGGTAGAGGCATTCCACAGGGAGGCCAGACCTCCACTTCCCGAGTAACGTGTGGATATTGCGGGAAACCAAACCATACAGAGGATGAATGCTGGAGAAAGGCTCGGAAGTGCCTAAGGTGTGGAAGTACGGAGCACCAGATAGTCAACTGCCCGTTGATCAGTGATACTCAGTCGACTGCCAAGTCAAACCCAAAGCCGACCAATGTCGGAGGGACTAGGTCGAGGGTTCCGGCCAGAGTGTATTCGCTGGACCAACAATCGGTGCCTGAACCAACGGAGGTAGTGGAAGGTACGATCCCTGTTTTTCACCGGTTAGCCAAAATTTTGATAGACCCCGGTGCCACTCATTCTTTTGTTAACCCTACATTTATGCTTGGAATTGACATGAAAGTTGAAAGGCTACCTTATGACTTAGAAGTAAGAACACCTACGGGTAACCAAACTTTACTTGCGAATGAGGTGTACAAAAATTGTGATATTTGGGTTGGTGAGCGGAAATTAGTAGTCGACCTTATTAGTCTAGCCATTAAGGGGTACGATGTTATTCTAGGTATGGATTGGCTAGCTCATTACCATGCTCGGGTAGATTGTAGGATGAAGGTGGTAGAGTTTTGCATACCAGGTGAGGCCACTTTAAAGTTAGACGTAAGGGGGATGTTAGCCTCATCTGCGCTCATTTCGGGAATAAGGGCTAGAAAATTTCTTAGTCGTGGGGCATGTGGTTATTTAGCTTTTCTAGTTAACACTCCGGGAGAAAAGATTAAGTTGGAAGACATGCCGACAATCAGTGAATATCCGGACGCATTTTCGGAGGAGTTGGGGTCACTGCCACCCGAAAGGGAGATTGAATTTAAGGTTGATCTAGTACCCGGAACTACTCCCATTTTGAAAACCCCTTATCGAATGGCACCTGCTGAGCTTAAGGAATTAAAGGTGCAATTGCAAGACTTACTAGAACGGGGATTCATACATGAGAGCGAGTCACCATGGGGAGCTCCAGTGCTATTTGTTAAAAAGAAGGACGGGAGTTTAAGGTTATGCATTGATTATCGAGGGTTGAATGCAGTAACTATTAAGAATAAATACCCTTTGCCCCACATCGATGAGTTGTTTGATCAATTACAAGGGGCAGTGGTGTTTTCTAAGTTGGATCTTCAACAGGGGTACTATCAATTGAGAATTAGAAAGGAGGATGTACCAAAAATGGCGTTTAACACTCGATATGGGCATTTTGAGTTTGCGGTAATTCCTTTTGGCTTAACCAATACCCCAGCGGCATTCATGGATTTAATGCATCGAGTGTTTAAACCTTACTTGGATAGGTTTGTAGTGGTGTTTATTGATGATATCCTAGTATATTCGAAGTCAAGGAAGGAGCATGAACAACACTTGCGAATAGTGTTGCAAACCCTAAAAGAGCACCAATTGTTCGCTAAGTTTAGCAAGTGTGAATTTTGGCTGGAAAAAGTGGCGTTCCTAAATCATATAATTTCAAAGGATGGGCTTGCTTTAGACCCGGCGAAAGTGGAAGCCATAGCCAAATGGATGCGGCCAGAGAATCCCACAGAGGTGCGAAGTTTTCTAAGTTTAGCAGGGTACTACCGCCGATTTATAAAAAACTTCTCGAGAATTGCGGGACCCTTAACTAACTTGAGAAAGAAACAAGGAAAGTACATTTGGGATGTTAAGTGTGAGAGTAGTTTCCAAGAGCTTAAGAAGCAATTAACCATGGCTCCAGTATTAGCTTTGCCCAAGGGGAATGATAGCTACACGGTTTATACCGATGCTTCAGAGAGGGGCTAGGGTGCGTGTTGATGCAAAATAGGAAGGTGATTGCCTATACATCTCGGAAGTTAAAACCTCATGAGCAAAACTATCCAACCCATGACTTGGAGCTTGCAGCTGTTGTGTTTGCTTTGAAAAAATGGCGACATTATCTATATGAAGTGACTTTTGAGGTATATACGGATCACAAGAGTCTTAAGTATTTGTTTTCTCAGAAGGAGCTAAATCTAAGACAACGTCGATGGGTGGAGTTCTTAGAAGATTATGATTATACGATTAACTATCATCCCGGAAAGGCCAATGTTGTAGCAGATGCTTTAAGTCGAAAGGCACAACTAGCAAGTTCCATGGTGGGAGAGTGGAGCTTGTTAGAAGATGTATGTGAATGGAAACCTCGTCTGGAACCGAAGAAGGTGATTTTTGGAAATATTGAGGTGAAGTCGACACTGTTGGATCAGATTAAAGAGGGCCAAATAAAGGACCCAATGGTGCAAAAGTGGGTGGAAAAAGTGAAGAAAGGGGAGTTGCCTAACTTTAACCTAGGTCCTGATGGAATCTTAAAGTTCCGAAATCGTGTCGTTGTACCTAGGGATGAGGAGTTAAAGAGGGAGATTTTGGAGGAATCTCACCGCTCTAGGTATACGGTGCACCCAGGGAATAATAAGATGTACCAAGATCTCAAAAGTCTGTATTGGTGGGATAATATGAAGACGGAGATTGCCCAGTTTGTATAAAAGTGTCTTACGTGTAACAAGTGAAAGCTGAGTATCAAAAATCGTCAGGTCTGTTACAGCCTTTAGAGATCCCTGAATGGAAATGGGAGCACATAACGATGGATTTTGTATCAGGGTTGCCACGAACACAAAAGGAGCATGATGCGATTTGGGTAATAGTGGACCGACTAACGAAGACCGCACATTTCGTGCCAGTAAATATGAAATATTCTTTGGAGAAACTTGCCAAACTCTATATGGATGAAGTGGTGAGACTACATGGGGTACCCGTGAGCATTGTATCCGATAGAGACCCTAGGTTTGTATCTCGATTCTAGCAGAAATTGCAAGAGACTCTAGAAACTAAGTTGAACTATAGTACAGCGTATCATCGAAAAACTGATGAACTATCTGAGAGAACCATTCAAACTCTTGAAGATATGCTGAGAGCCTGTATTGTGGATTTTAGAGGAAGTTGGAGCCAATACTTAACCTTGGTTGAATTTGCATATAATAATAGTTATCATTCCTCTATTCAAATGGCCCCATATGAAGCCTTGTATGGACGACGGTGCCGATCTCTCATCCATTGGGATGAAGTAGGAGAGAGAAAGATTATAAATCCGGCTACAATACCATGGGTTGAGGAAGCCTACAAAAGGGTAAAGATGATTGCCAGAGACTTCAAACAGCCCAAAGCCGACAGAAGAGTTATGCCGATCACCGGAGGAAGGATTTGGAGTTCGAGATAGGAAATAAGGTGTTTCTTCGGATTACCCTTTTGAAAGGAAAGATTAGAGCAGGAAAAGGGAAAAAGTTGCAACCACGATACATAGGACCTTTCAATATACTCCAGTGATAGGAAAGGTGGCTTAACGACTTGAGTTACCAGCTAGTTTGTCTCGGATCCATGACATTTTCCATGTTTCTTTGCTTAAGAAATATCATCCGGATCCGACTCACATTTTGCCACCAGAAGATATTGAACTCAACGAGTCTTTAACCTATGAAGAGCGACCCATTCAAATATTGGATCGGAAGGTGAAGGACCTGAGAAACAAGCAGATTCCATTAGTAAAGGTTCTATGGAAGCATCATGAAGTGGAAGAAGTAACCTGGGAGCTAGAAAAGGACATGCAAGAGAAATATCCCGACCTGTTCACGACGAAAGGTATGAATTTCGAGGTCGAAATTCTTTTAAGGGGGAGAGAGTGTGAGGACTTGCAAATTCCTTATATTTTTCTTAAAAATGCCCTTTTATTTGAAAATTATTCATTTATTATGGCCCTACTACCCAAGCACCCTACAATAAGTGTAAATGAATATAGAAGTAAGGGTTTCGTTGTCCGTTTTCAAGTTAGAGCGAATTAGGATTTTCACATTTTTCCGTAGTATGACTATTCGGTACGGAGTGAGGATCAAATTTGGTAGGTAAGAGTGACTTTTGGATGAGAAAATATTATATGATTTGAAATGATAATAATAAGTTGGTGACTAGAGGGTAAAAACCCTAGTATACGTGATTTAAGAAAAAACGGCTCGAACCGACGGGTATCGATCACTACCGATTGAACCCACCACTTGACCACCACTTCCTTACCACCACATACCCTTGATATTTTTGCAAAATATCCCCCCTCATCCTCAGCCATATGGCCGAAAATTGTGGCCAAAATGCAAGGAAAAAGAAAGCAAAACTTGGATGGCTTTGGTGGTGACAAATGTCAACCATCTATGGATTCTTGACCAACCTTTTATCTCGCCTTCTTATCCCTTATTTCAGCCCATTTTTCCTCATTTCTTTCTGTTTTTGGCCGATGTCGCGCCCCACCTCTTGATGTGTGAAAGTAGTGTGTATGTGAACGTGTGTGAAAATGAAAATAAAAGGCCGTGGGACTTGAAAATGCGACGATTCGGCCAAACAAAGTTCAAAAAGGGTTTTTTGAATGGAAAATGGAGTCGCCACTTGGTATAGAGTTAGGGTGTGCCAAGTCACCCAAAAAGTGATTTTTGGAAAGAAAAGTAAACAAACCCTTTTTAAAGAACTTTTAGGTCTACGTAACCAAAGAAAGGGATCGGGGGTCACATTTGATAAGGGAGAAGGCAAAGGCAAAGCCTAAGGCACTCCCTTACCCCCTAGCCAAAGCTAGTTGCGTGACTTAGCCCCACTTTTCCTAATTCTTCTACCCAAAGTATGTGTTGCATGTTGGACATGACTAATGGATGCTAAAAAAATATAATCCTAAATCTAAAATGTCTCTTATAAAGCTTTTTGGTCCCAACCACATGAGTTGTGGTGGCCAATAAGGAAAGTCCTCATAGAGGTCACGGGCAATGCAAATGAAGACTCAAGTATGAGTGTAAGTGTGCAAATGTAAGAAAAGTGCAAGTGTGCAAATATAAGAAAAGTGCATGTGTGCAAATGTAAGAAAAGCGCATGTGTGCCAATTGAGCAAAATGAAGGTGTTTGTGTGCAAGTGGATGAAAATATGCTATAAATAGTAGTAAATGCATATAAGTGCAATTGGGTGCAATTTGTGAGGTAGAAAATAAATAAGTGATAGGGAAAGAAGAGAAGTGTGTGAACATGGCATGTGGAGTGAGAAAAATATAAGTAGTGGGAAATGTAGATAAAAAAAGTGAGGAAGTGATATGATAAGAATGAGAGTGCATGAACCTAGAGGAATGCATCAAATCGGGTACGGGAATGACTCCTAATTTCGCGACTTTAATTTTCCTTTTGATTAGAAGGAAGAACTAGCGTGCTAAGGCTATTTTGTAGCCACACTCGCTCGTTTCCCTTATCTAAAGGGGACTCTCAAGCAAATGTACCCTATAACTAGCATGAAGATGCAAAAGCCTAAAATGAAGGGGAAAAGATTGGAGGAGCATGCCAAATGCTAGAAAACTAAGAAAAATGCATGAAATGTAGTGAAACATGCAAGTATGAACTAGCGAGGGAAACCCCTAAGGGTCTAGCGTTGGACTAGCCCATATCTATGAATTCCTACTAGCGTTGGACTAGTGGAAAACGGGACAATGAGCCACAACTAGCGTTGGACTAGTGTGGTGACGTGCATTCATCCATCATATTCATCTATGACTATAGAAAGCAAGTAGACATGCCAATCACATACAAACACATAGCACATAACACTTAGCATGCTCGACTAGATGCAAGAGCCTAATAAAGCAAATTAACACGTAGCAACAAAAGCAAGCAATCAAGCTAATGAACCTATTACATTTGCTAACTAAAACAAAATGGGAAGGGGAAAAATGGACCAAAATGCTCTCCAAGCCCTATCTATTACAAGCCAAGAGGTGTACACATACCCCATAAATAAATAAAAGGATGACTTAAGCAAAAGTGAATGAAAATGAAATAAATGAAATGATTTAAGGAAAAGCAAGGAAAGCCAAGTAGACATGCAATTCTCATTTAGCACGTTGGATCACATAGGGGAGAGACAAAAAAGATAAAAGAAGTCATACCTCCCTTGAAATGGAGCTCTAATGGGGTGAAGTCACTTATTCATCCTTAGCTACCCCAGGATTGTCACCAAATCCTCCGTTGGCTATAATGCTTGTCCGGCAGTGGCAGCGGGGAGGAGTTGGGGTGGTAGAATCAGCGGCAGTAGAACGATAGCAGCAGTAACAACGGCATTCTCCCTTTTTTCCAAAAGAATTTCTCCTGCTCGAACTTTTCCTTTTCACTCTGGTTTTTTCTGGTTTTCTCTCCACAGTTTCTTTCCTCCCCAAAGCGGCGTTCTTTCTTTTCTTCCACCCTAGCCGCTACAGGATCCTCTTTCCTTTTGTAGCCGTCGTCCCTCTCTATTTGTTCAGACGTCAACCCAGAAATCTCTCTCCTTTCTCTCTGTTCTATTCTCAGCCGCCACCTCTGCCGTCCCAATCTCCTTATTCCCTCAGCCCTTTTCCTTTCGTTCCTTTCTATGAAAAACCTAGCCGTCAGTCCTCTTTTCTCTCCTGTTTTTCTAGCTCTCTCCAGATCCCTCGTAGCTTTTTCCTTTCTCTACAGCCGTCAACTTTTTGATCCCCTTTGGCTGCGGTTACTTTCTTTTCTTTTATATGAAACCCCAAGGCTCCTAAACCCTCACCCCAATGGTGAGGATGAAAGGTTTGCTCTACTCTCTCCCACAAAAACCGTATGAAGATGATATCATTTATGCCGCTGCCTATACTCGTGTGCATGTTTGTGGTTGAAATGTGATACGGAGAAAATGGGCTAGGATCCTATGCAGTTCCGGGTGCATGAGCTTGGTTTTTTTTCCTTTTTTTTTTCTTTGACCCTCCTAATTAGCCTAAAACCCGCTCTCGGGTTTCCCCTTTTTCTTTTTTCTTTTTTCTGACTCTCTTTGATTAAAATCAAATTAGTAGATAAAATAAATGCTCGTAAACTAATTAAAATACAATAAAAGGCACGAAACAGGAAACAACCAAAATAAACCTAAAATTGAAACAAATAAATCTAAAATTAAACTAATAAAATTCGAAACCAAAAATTTGGTGTCTACAGCCGAGAGCAAGAAGGGGCAAGAGAGGGAAGAGAGTTTCCAATCTTCTACTTTGAATCTAATCTTTTTAGTGCAAACAAGAAAAACTAAACCGATCAATCCCTAGTTTGGAAGCTTGGGAAGCTAAGGAACCAAAAATCTTAAGGAGAGGTGAAGGATCATCCTAGCAAACTCTTGCCTTGAGGTATAATGGCTGACCAACCTTTCTTTCTCCATTAATCATGATTTAGTTGGGTATTAATGTTAGTATTGTTCTTGTGATGATTGCTTCAAGTGGTTTTGATGATTGGATGGATGATATTTGAGTTAGGGTTTCTTATGGGTTAAGTGTTATATGATGTATATATGTGGTATATAATCTTGTAAAAGAGATAGTAGTGGTAGTTTCAAGATAAAAATGAGAAGTATAGCTTGAATATAGCAAAATTCCAGATTTCTGGAAATCTTAGCTTCAGTTCTGTCCGGTTCTATTTCATCATGTTAGAGGCCGAAATAGACTTAGCATGAAACATGAAAGTTGTAGATAAGGACATTTTGTGTTGCCTACAAAATTTCAGCTCAATCGAAGCAACATAGCCTGTGAAAAGACGAAAATACCCTGACTGCCCTAGGAGTAAAGTCAATGGACAGTTTTGACAGTACACTAAGTTGGTTGTGTTTGTTCACCTTGATATGTACTAAACTAGCTTTTAACCAAAACATGAAAGTTTTAGTACTTTGTCTTAGCTTTTCAACGCCTCCAAGAATGCCTTCAACGGACTTTGGTAGCTTGAGATATGGCCATTTGGAGGTAGTACGGTTAACTGGCTGGTTAGTTGGAATTTGGTTCTGTGAATTGGGAATTTGACTGGGTTACACTGGAAATTAGACTAGGTGGTCTTCACCAAAGTTGTAGCCCTTTGTCTCAGCTTCGAAACGGTATAAGTTCCACCTCAATCTGATAAGTGGAACCTCGGTTGTGTCCGTTACGCAAAAACACATCAAATCTGTCTTTCGCTAGACTTCATTTCCGCACATGTCCTTAGCTTGATTTTTGTACTTGTATTACCTTGAGCCTATTGAACGGCTATTGAAATGGATTTGTGTTGTGTGTAACTTTGGGTTTGATTGAGGAAAATAATGAAGCTGTAAATGGCTGGAAATAGGAAAATACAAAGGGCATGCTGCCCAAATTTATGCTCGACAACTAGAGAAATATACTTGCGACTTGAGTAAGGGTCAAGAGTGATTACTACTTGAACCATTTAGGATATTTGCGTCTTCTTTTTCCGAGGTATATAAGTAAGGTTTTGGCCGAACTTGTACCCTTGAGAAATAAAATAATGACTGATCGGAGTATGTTTTTCTTGTACTTTCGACTCAAAAGTTATTTCCAAGTATACAAGTTACAAAATTTTTCAGTTGGAAAAGCGAGCAAGTGTTTCACGAGTATTCTCCAAGTGAATTTCAATTTCTTGATTCTTATTGAACGAAACGTCTAAGTTTCAAACCTTAGTCGATTTTCAAAGTTTTAAGTCAAGTTTTATCGCAGATTTGGACTCCAAACCCGGAGTACAACCCAGACGCGATCACTAGAGGCACTACTTTTGGTGAGTGCTTCCAAATATCTGATTGAACTTGATATTTGTGATTTATCTTTGACCAATATGATTACATGAAATATAAGTGATTTGATAAGGCAAGGGTGTACTTTATCGCACTTGCCCTAATAAGACTTGTTCTTGTTCATCGATTTCAATTGTCTTGCTCTACATGCGAGTGAATTATATCTTGCCTGGAATTCCAGAAACCCTGTGGCTAGTTAATCGAGTCGAGCCGGCAAGGGTCTGGTCGATTAGATAACGAACCCTGGGTAATTAGTGATGTCGAGTGGAGTATTATCTCCTCGACTAATCGGCATACTCAAGTATTACCACCCGTATTTCGTGTGGCGTGCGGGCCCGGTAAGGGGGTGGATCTGGGAACGGAGACTGGCGTGAAGTGGGATTTTTCTGGACTAGTTCATTACTTGAAAGTTGACGGAGTGTCAACTACCAATTGATCAAGCTGGGATGGAGCCGAGAGATGAGCTACTGTATCCTTACATGTGAATGTGAACCAGATATTTCTTGATTATCTGAAGTGTTATTTGTCTGATTCGACTTGTTTGCTCTCTATTTCACTATCACACTGTTATTACTTTATTTGATGTCCAATTTGATATTTGGAACTTCACTGAGCTTTGGCTCACTCCATTAGTTTTATTTTCCTTAGAGGGGTACGAACGAGGTGTGAGATATGTAAAGACTAGCGTAGCCTAGTTGTTTTTGACTTTTGACTTGTACTCGCGCTATCACTCGATTAGGATGACTGTACTTGGGTTTGTATACACTTTGAACCTGTTTGGGATATGGAGGCTTTGTATATTGATTGTGCATCGATGTAAATTATAAGTTTAAATTATGTCGTTATTTATTATCTATGGATGTATGCACGTGATACGAGTGAGTGAGTCCTGGCGAGAGTTGGGCAGGCGGTCCGCCGACCCCTTTGGTACGCCTTAGGGGGAGGTGGGATCGTCACAGGGACGAATGGAAAACTGCTTTTAAGACTAAACATGGCTTATATGAGTGGTTAGTCATGCCTTTTGGCCTAACTAACGCACCTAGTACTTTTATGAGATTAATGAACCATGTTTTGCGTCCTTTCATTGGAAAATTTGTAGTGGTATATTTTGATGATATCCTTATCTATAGTAGGAGTTTAGAGGAGCATACATTGCACTTACAAGCTGTCTTGGATGTACTTCGAAAGGAAAGGCTCTATGCCAACCTTAAGAAGTGCACTTTTTGCACTGATCAACTTGTTTTTCTAGGATATGTTATAAGTGCACAGGATGTACAAGTTGATCAAGCAAAGGTAAAGGCTATAAATGAATGACTAACACCTACCAACGTAAGTGAGGTGAGGAGTTTCCATGGCTTGGCAAGCTTCTACAGACGCTTTGTCAAGGACTTCAACACCATAGCTGCACCACTTACATCCATCATCAAGAAGAACGCACCATTTTAATGGGGGGAAGAATAAGCTAAGTCTTTCTAAGTACTTAAACACAAGCTCACACATGCACCTGTTCTAAGTTTACCTAACTTTGACAAAGCTTTTGAGATAGAGTGCGATACCTCTGGTATAGGTATTGGAGCTATTCTACTCCAAGAAGGCCGACCGATTGCCTATTTTAGTGAAAAGCTGAATGGAGCTTCTTTGAACTACTCAACCTATGACAAAGAGCTAATGACCTTGGTTCGAGCACTCCAAACTTGGCAACACTATCTTCGACCTCGAAAGTTCGTCTTACATATTGATCACGAATCTCTCAAGCACATCAAATCACAAACCAAGTTGAGTAAACGACATGCAAGATGGATAAATTTCATAAGGCAGGTAAGTCTAATGTAGTAGCGGATGCACTTTCTAGGCATTATACACTACTTACTACATTAGATGCAAAATTACTAGGATTTGAATATCTCAAGGATCTCTATGCCACTGACCCAGATTTTGGTGAGATTTTCAACTCCTTGCTACGAGACACTCGTGAGCATTACTTTCTATCACAGGGATTCTTGTACTACAAGGACAAATTGTGCATTCCACTAAGCTCCATGCGAC
This sequence comes from Coffea arabica, assembly GCF_036785885.1. Taxonomy (NCBI): domain Eukaryota; kingdom Viridiplantae; phylum Streptophyta; class Magnoliopsida; order Gentianales; family Rubiaceae; genus Coffea; species Coffea arabica. Next base: position 29,420,758 of record NC_092323.1, on the reverse strand, counting down.
CCCTGTTAGTTTGAGAAGCCCATGGAGGAGGACTTATGGGTCACTTTAGAATTACTAAAACATTGTCCATCCTCCAAGAGCACTTCTTTTGGCCACGCATGAAGAGAGATGTTGAAAGACACATACAAAGTGTGTAACTTATCACCATGGAAAATCAAAGGTAAATCCTCATGGGCTCTACACCTCTTTACCTATCCCCCATGCACCTTAGATTGACTTGTCTATGGATTTTGTACTTGGATTACCTAGGACTAGACAAGGTCATGACTCTATCTATGTTGTAGTTGACCGTTTCTCTAAAATGGCACATTTTATACCTTGTCATAAGACCGATGATGCTAAGCACGTAGCCGACTTGTTCTTTAGAAATATAGTACGTTTTCATGGCATGCCTCGTACCATTGTGTCAGATAGAGATGTAAAGTTCCTTAACTACTTTTGGAAAACATTGTGGTGTAGGCTAGGCACTAAATTGCTTTTCTCTACTTCTAGTCACCCACAAACTGATGGACAAACTGAAGTAGTTAATAGGACTTTGTCTACCTTGTTGCGTGCCATAATCAAAAAGAACATTAAGACATGGGAAGATTGCTTACCGCATGTTGAATTTGCTTGCAATTGCATTGTGCACACTTCTATCCAATATTCCCCTTTTGAAATTGTCTATGGCTTTAACCCTCTCACTCTATTGGACTTATCTCCTTTACCTGATCATGAGAGAATTAACTTGGATGGAAAGAAAAAGGCGAAATTTGTACGAGACCTACATGCTAAGGTTCGAGCTAACATCGAGAAGCGCACCCTTCAATATGTCCAAAGTGCAAACAAAGGCCGACGCAAAATGGTATTTGAACCAGGTGACTGGGTTTGGATACACATGCGCAAAGAGTGTTTTCCACTCCAAAGGCGCAACAAACTCCTTCCAAAGGGTGATGGTCCATTCCAAGTCATGGAGAAAATCAACGACAATGCCTACAAACTTGACCTTCCAGGTGAGTACGGGGTACATGCTACTTTCAATGTTGCTGATTTAAGCCCTTTTTATGTAGATGATGAGATTGATTTGGGGACAAATTGCCTTCAAGAGGAGGGGACTGATGAAGGAGCACCAAGGGCCCTCGGCGATCAAGAGCAAGTCATTCGAGTACCAAGTGGTCTAATCACAAGAGCTCGTGCCAAGAAGATGCGTGAATCCCTTCAAGCTCTTGTGTGTACTGTCCAAGAGAGAATTGGATATGATTTGAAGATTATTGAAGGCTTGGAGAATGAAGATTCAACAATATACACATTGCTCCAAGTGGAAGATTCAAGTGAGGATTAGTCTTACTTGAAGCCGAGGACTTATTAGTCAATTTAGCTTCTATTTTTCGTTATTTATTCTGTTACTGGAGTCGGCCATCAATCCCTTAGCCTTGGCCGACCATTAGTTAGTAGGTTTGATTAATAGAATCGACCCAAAAGGCCTTAGCCTAGCCGAGTTAGGGTTTTGTTTCAAGTCACTTTAGGTTGTCAAGTGTATGGCTATATATAGCCAAAGCAAGAGACCTTTACACTCAATTTTTTTTGACATCAATAAAATTGTGAGTTTTTCACTTTTCTCTTTCCAAGAGAGCCTCTCTGAATATTTGAGAATCTTTCTCAAATTGTTCAATTGAACTTATCAATCAAGTAACTCCTTGGTTGTGGCGTTCTTCTACCTTTAATTTGGTTCTCTAGTTTGTTAGATGACGGGTTGAGATAATATCAATAGTGTTTGTTATCTCGGGGATTAGATTTGGGTCAAATTTCCGCTGCCTAAACCGTTGGTGAATTGGTTGTTTAGATCGTGGCCAGGTGGTTTCACATCATGCTATCTTCATTTGTTTTGATTCACATTCATCCAATTCGATCCTCTAGTGTTCATATACAGGGGGTCAAGTCACTTAGTACCATTGGAGCTCAAAATGCAACACATAAATATGATTTAAAAGGCCATAACAGTTTAGCCAACAAGAGAAACCAAAACAGTCTACTAGTGGTCCAAACAACCACTTTACTTGCTTCATTTCTACTTCAACTCACACATAAGCTCAACCAATGTCTAGCCAAGTGTCTTAGACTTAATTTAAGGTGCAAAAGAACCACAAAATCAAGGAGAAACTTCTCCTTCCAAAACCGGTCAGCCAAGAAGAAAAAAAATAGTCCACAAGTTCACTTATTTAACCAACCTTCATCCTTTCATGGTTTTCACTTAAACAACATGTCAAGTGTTAAATCTAACTCAAAAGGGTCTAAAACATGTTAATACTTCAAAAACCACCATGAACAAAGTTCAAACATTTCATCAAACACATGATAGGCAAACTAACTAACCCTACTACCACTTGTTTAGTTCAAGAAGATTAACCACAAATCTCATCCAAATAACTTGTAGTTTGCCATTAAAACTTAAAGTACATGATATATTGTGACGCCCCCACTTCTCCCAAGGGCGAACCCGAGGGTATCGGCGGGACGCCTGCCTAGCTCGCGCCAGGACTATGCACAATATATATATTAGCAAAAGGGTTCTATTTACATCCTCCAAAATAGATATTCCGATCACTACATCACCATATGCTAATCACCAAGAGTATAAAGTAGACCTGATGAAGGGTTCTTATACAAATCACCAAAACAAGAAGAAACATCTTAGTTCTCCGGCTATTACAAACCAAGCCTAACTATACTAGTGATAGTGCCAAAAGTTCCCCGCGTCGGCCCCTGTTAAGGAAAACAAAGGGAAAGGGGTAAGTTAGATGCTTAGTAAGTAAACGGGGGTAAAAACGTAAATTTCACAGTGATACAAACAATTACGTCACAAAGATGTCAAATCCAAAATATAAAAGTAACAACACAAGTTAAGGATACAGGTTGGCTCCAAAGCCACGTCATGTGCCATGTGTGACCTCCTGTCGACACTCCGTCGACCACAAATAAGGGTCCTTAGAACTCCACTTACTCTCACCGTACACCTTATCACCCACACTAGCCAGTCACCTCACAAAATGGCTTGAGCAAACGAAATTGAGCTTGGTTCACAAGCTCGGTTCACAAACTTGGTTCACATACTCGGTGAACCGGATTCACGAACTTGGTGATCTCAGACTAGGTCGGACTGACTTCGACCAAGCCCTGACCTGCTCGAATAGTCCATCTAGGTCTTGAGATCGGGCCCACAACTTCATCGCATTTCACAAATTTCACAAAAGTCACCCCGAGTTACAAGCTCAAGTGGTTCAGCACCAAAATAAATCATATATACACAGCTCATAAAGAAGCACAAGTACAAATTAGGGTTTAGGTTGAGTGTGATCAAGTACACCCTCGCCTAAATACCCTCTCATCCACACCACAGCACATAAGCAAGTTATACACAAAAACGGCCTGAATACTTACACAAAAGCAAGTATAGCAAAAGAGCGAAGATCACGTCACGTATAGTAACTAGTAGGACCCACCGGCTCCGTCTAGCTCACCACCGTCTGAAATAGAAGATTGCATCACAATATATCACAAACGGCTACTAACATGCATAACTCAAGTAAAACGGCAAAATTGGCACATGCATGCGCGGAAACGGCATACGGAAACGGAAATGGCAGCATAACCATTTTGGTGTCAAAAACTGTTTTGAACACAATCGAAGCTACGAGTGTTGGATCAAAGTGCATGAGGTACCGTTGTGAAGATAAGAGGAAGGGCTACAATTTTCATGAAGACACCTTAATCTAGATCTGAATGGAAGCAGGTTGAAATTATGGAAAACAGTACCAGAAGTTTGCATTTTAGGGTGACGGACAGGGTTTGTTTGCTGGACCATAACTCCCAGCTCACAAGTCCAAATCAAGAAATTCCAAAGGCGTTAGACAGATATGTCATAATACTAAAACCTTTATCTTTTGGCCAAAACCTGAATCAATACCAGGTAGGGTGGAAAATGGGTCCAAAGTTCCTGTCAGAACTGTCCAAATTCAAAGGCAGTTCTGACAACCGTTCTTGTTTTGGTCATAAATGGAGTTACAGAATTCAGATTTGAATGCAATCTATACCGTTTCGAAGCTAAGACCAAGATCTACATTTCTTATAAAGGGATCAACACCCAGTTCGCACGTTATACAAGCGAACCGAGCATGGCCAGAGGCCAAATTTGAAAACGTAACACAATCCAGTGTTCCAAACAGGAGAGATTGTTTTGGCTATAACTTGGGCCATACTGATCCGTTTGACCTGAAATTTTGGAGGCACATTAAGGACTTAAGACGCTACAACTTTTATGTTTTGAGAAACTTCTGAATCAGCACGCATCATAAAGAAAAATGGAACTCAAGTTCGGATTTGTGGACTGCCCTGTTTCCAATTTTTGCCGGTTTTTGAACTTTGCAAACACATGGTCCATTGCTACGATTCTTATCCAAGGTTTCTAACTAATTTTATACCAAATAATACTACATATACCAGATCCTAAAAGACTTACTAATGGTTCGAAATTTCTCCCCAAATTACCACAAAAATTACCAAACGCCAACCACAATCTAGAATCCAATCTCACCAGTTTTGCACTCACTTCAAAACCATAACCAACTAAACCCTAGCCAAGCTAAACTAACTTCCATTGATATTAGGGTTTCATAACAAACCTGCTTTTGTTAAGAACCCACCATTCAAATGAGATAATCACACCAAAAGTTCCATTATCAAGTCGAATCACCAACCAAATCAACTAAGAAAACCTATAACAAGAAGCCCTAATTTCTCTTGGCTTGACCGAAATTTAAGCAGCAAAATATCACCAAGATGAACCATTAAACTCCATATAATCACCATCTATATCATATAAGATCATAAAAACAACAAAAGCATCACCTTTCATGGATTCAAGACTTAAGCACCAAACTTTAACTTCCAAGAGAGATAACTTACCTTCAAGTAGGCTTTGTAAGTGATCAAACTACCACAATCAAGTGCTAAGGTTGTTACTTCAAGCTCCAAACCAAGATGAGTGGCTAAACTTGAAAACTTGGAAGAAATTTATTCTTTTCCTTCTCTCTCTGTTATTCTTGATTTTGATGATCACAAAGGTCTTTGAAATGTTTGTTTAACTCTCTTCAAATATAAGTGTTTTCTGCCTATCAAAGAATCAGGTACGAATATGTCAAGAATTGAAAATCAACCAAAAGAAGAAGCAAAAACAGGACACTCATATCGGACGTCCTAAGGAATTGGTCGGACGTCCGAAAGGATGAAGATCATTAAGAAGAAGATTCTGTCGGACGCTCGTGAGGAAGCATCGGACGTCCGGATGGATCGGACGTACTCCTCGGACGCACATCGAACGTGTCGGACGTCCTAAAAATTCCACAAAATGTTGATGACTCTCTGCCAAGACTCTGTCGGACGCTCGTAAGGAAGCATCGGACGTCCTGAAGGATCGGACGCATGCTTCGGACGCACATCAATCTCATCGGACGTCCTAAAAATTCCACGAAGATTTGATAACTCTCTGGACGACGTTCGGACACAGAAGCTCGGACGATAAAATACCATCGGACGTCCGAACAATAACTTGACTGAGTTTCGGACGATGGGATCGGACGATGACTAAGACGTCGGACGTCCGACAGCTCCAACGGCTAGCTGACTCTTCATCTGCCTTCTATCCGTTGGATGTATTAATGAAGCTCATTTTTTGCTCCCTTTAAATACAAACGATTCTGATTCAGAAGAGGACTTTTGCACACTTTGTTTACAAGATCTCAAGAGTTATTTTAGCTAGAAAATAGTCTCCAAAGCTAGATTTGTTCTCCAAGTGGTGTGAATTTCTTGTGAGCTTTTCTCTTGTGGTTGAAAGTTTCATTAGTGTAGCTTTGTTGAGGGTTATCTGAGTGATTGTAAAACTTCTTAGCTTGACTAAATGAGGCTTAGGGCAAGAAGGAAGTGCTCCCTCCATTGTACATCTAGTTGATCATCTTTCATCAAAGAGAAGTTGCTCAACCTAGTGATTGGTCTTCAAGTTTGAGGAAAGCTTGGTAGACAATCGGTTTGATATTCTATCTTATTCTTTTTGTTTAATAAAATTCTCATTGCTTATCTATACTTGTTTTTCGAATCAATATTGCTCTCTTCTTCTAATCTACTTGATTGATTATTACTAGAAAAGAAGGTAAATTTTTATTAACCAAAAATTGCATAAATTTGATTAAGATTTTAATCAACCTAATTCACCCCCCCTCTTAGGTTGTCTTTGGGCCTTACAATTGGTATCAGAGCTTGGTCTCCTAGAGATTAAGCTCTAACGGCTTGGAGTAAAGATGACAACCAGTCATGCTATGTTTGTTGAGGGGCAATCTGTTACTAGGCCTCCCATGTTCAGTGGCTCCAATTATGTTAGCTGGAAAGAAATGATGATTATCTTTTTGCAATCTATTGATATTGAGCTATGGTTTATTGTGAGTGAAGGACCGCATGAAGCTAACTTTCTTGATGCAGATACAGGGTTGCTTCGGCCAAAAAGAAGAGCTGAAATGAATGCTCAAGATAGGACTAATCTCACATTGAATGCCAAAGCCATGAATGTTCTTTATAGTGCCTTAGATTCAAATGAATCAATTAGAGTAAAAGGCTGTAAATCGGCCAAAGAAATGTGGGATAAGCTAAGAGAAATCCATGAGGGTGGTGACAACGTGAGAGAACAGAAAAAGGCTATCTTGGTCACAAAGTATGAATCATTTAAAATTGAACCTCTTGAGGATATTGACAAAATGTATTGCAGGTTCAATGACTTGATCAAAGATCTCGAGGTGTTGGGCAAAGAGTACACCTTGGGAGAGAAGAACATGAAAATTCTCAATGCATTGGGCAAAGAATGGGAAAATAAAGTGACTGCAATAGAGGAGGCTAAGGATTTAAATTCTGTGCCTATTGAATCTCTCATTAACTCACTAACCTCTTATGAGTTGAAACTGAAATCTAAAGTGCAGGAGGAAGAGGATGCTAGAGCAAAGAGAAATATTGCTCTGAAAACTACTCAAAGTGAAGATGATCCAGCTCACTTGGATGATGAAGACTCAGATGGTGATGATAATGATCTTGCTCTCATCACAAGAGGCTTCAAGAGAATCTTGAATAAAAGGAAGTTTAGAAAGGGAGGTCCTAACAATCAATTTCAAAATTATTCATCAAATGCAAGGAACAAAGGAAAACAAGAATTCAACAAGAAAGTGGATAAATGCTATGAATGTGGACAGCCTGGACACTATGCAAATGAATGTCCCATGAAGAAAATGAAAGATGGGAAAGCTGATCGAAAGCCAAGATTCAACAACTTCCAGATTACTTGGAATGAATGCAACTCTGAAGGGGAAGTTGAAGAAGAGGAAGAATCAGCTCAAATGGCCTTCATGGCTATTGGAGATAATGAGGTAACTTCCATACACTCTCAATCTGAAAGTGATGATGAAGAAGATGATGATCTTGAATCCTTTGTTGAAAAACTGCATAATGCCTTGAAGGAATCTTATGATACTTCAACAAAATAAACAACTAAAGACTGACAATGATTGTCTTGTAAGAGCCGGATTTAATGTTCAAAATGAACTTGATAGAAAGACAAATATTTGTAAAATGCTGAAGGAAAGACATGGTGATTTGATGAAAAGAATGGACAACTTGGATGAGACTTTGAAAGCAAGAAAACAAGATTTTCTCAAAAAGAACATGTCATCTACCTTTCTTACTGCTCATCAAAGAACATTAGCACGCAACAAAAATGCACATGGTTTCACAACATATAGAAGAAATGGATTGAGATATGTCAAACCAGTACATGTTAAGGACTCTTCCATTATGTGTGATTTTTGTTGTCAAAAAGGGCATTTGAAAGGAGATTGCTATGTGAAAAGAAATCTGAACAAAGGGATGAAATGCATATGGTTAGTGAGATACAATGCTAACTATTGTGGACCCAAAAATTAAAAAGGGTACCAAACATTTTCTCTTTTCAGGAAAAAGGCTCAAACAAGTCCAAATGGTTTATTGATAGTGGCTGCTCAAGGCATATGACCGGTGATCCCTCTTTGTTCATAAAGCTAAAATCAAAATCAAGTGGAAAGGTGACATTCGGTGATGATGTGAAAGCTAAGACAATTGGAATAGGTGATGTTGGTAAGGATGGTGAAACTTTTGTTCATAATGTGCTCTTAGTTGATAATTTAGGTTATAACTTGCTTAGTGTTAGTCAATTGTGTGATAAAGACTTGAATGTGTTGTTTAAAAAGCATGAATGCATTGTGCTTGATTCCAAATATAATGTTGTGTTCAAAGATAAGAGGTTTAACGACATATATATTGTGGTTCTTGATAAAATTGATTCTTCTAGCTTCAAATGTCTTAAAGCTTCAAATGAAGATCCTTGGTTGTGGCATAGGAGACTTTGTCATTTTAACATGGATTTACTAAAGGAAATTTTGAAAAAGGAGCTGGTTAGAGGCTTGCCAAAAATCTGTTTTGAAAAGGATAAAATTTGTGATGCATGTCAATTTGGAAAGCAAACAAAAGTTTCTTTTAAACCAAAGAAGTGTGTTTCAACTTCTAAACCTTTAGAACTCTTGCATCTTGACTTATTTGGTCCTACTCAAATCACTAGCTTGGGAGGTAAGAAATACTGCTTTGTGATTGTGGATGATTATTCTAGATATACTTGGGTGATATTTCTTGCTCATAAGGATGATGCCTTCAAGAATTTCACTTCATTGTTTGCTAAAGTGCAAAATCTGCTTGGCTTAAAAATTGTTAGGATTAGAAGTGATAATGGAACGGAATTCAAGTATTGTGGTTTTCCAGATTTCTGTGATCATAATGGCATAACACATGAGTTTTCAATTGCTAGAACTCCACAACAAAATGGTGTTGTAGAAAGGAAAAATAGGACACTACAAGAGGCTGCTAGAACTATGTTGAGTGAATGTAGTTTGCCAAAATACCTTTGGGCTGAAGCAGTAAACACTGCATGTTATGTGATGAACAGAATCCTTTTGAGACCCATCTTGAATAAGACTTCTTATGAACTGATTTTTGATAAAAAAACCTACGGTTGGATATTTCAAAGTCTTTGGTTGTAAATGTTTTATTTTAAATTTAAAGGAACATCTTGGTAAGTTTGAGAAAAAATCTGATGAAGGAATATTTTTGGGTTATTGTGAGAACAAAAGAGGATATAGAGTCTTTAATAGAAGGACTCTTGTGATAGAAGAAGCCATTCACATAACATTTGATGAAACTAATGATGATAATTCCAAAAGGTCGTGTGAGGATGATGATGTAGGTGTTCGTGAGGCAATGGAAAAGCTGAAAATTGGTGATGAAGGAATATCTAAACCAGTAGCAATGGAAATGATGGATGAAGCTCATAATGATCAAGAAAAGGGTGATGAAGATGAGAATGATGATTCAGTCAAAGACCTTCCCAATGCTTGGAAATTCAGCCAAAATCATCCAAGAGAGCTTATAATTGGTGATCCATCCGAAAAGGTAAAGACTCGTTCTTCATCTAGAATATTGATAGACAATTTTGCTTTAGTTTCTCTTTTTGAACCCAAAAACATCAATGATGCTTTAAAGGATGATAACTGGATTTTGGCTATGCAAGAGGAACTTAACCAATTTGAGAGAAATAAGGTTTGGACACTTGTTGATAGACCTCAAAATCAACCTATCATTGGCACAAAGTAGATATTTAGAAATAAATTGGATGATAAAGGTGTTTTTATAAGGAATAAAGCCAGATTAGTTGCTAAAGGATATGCACAAGAAGAAGGAATTGATTTTGATGAAACATTTGCTCCCGTAGCAAGATTAGAATCTATTAGAATGCTTCTTGCTTTTGCTTGTTTCAAAGGTTTCAAATTGTTTCAAATGGATGTTAAAAGTGCCTTTTTAAATGGTTTTATTGATCAAGAAGTATATGTGGATCAACCTCCCGGTTTTGAAAATACAAAATTTCCAAGTCATGTGTTTAAACTATCTAAAGCATTATATGGTTTAAAACAGGCTCCAAGAGCTTGGTATGAAAGATTAAGTGGTTTCTTGATTGAAAATGGTTTCAAAAGAGGTTTTGTGGACACCACACTGTTTACTAAGCAAGTGTTAAATGACCTTCTTATTGTGCAAATATATGTTGATGATATTATTTTTGGTGCTACTAATGAGTATCTATGCAAGGATTTTTCCACCACTATGCAAAGTGAATTAGAAATGAGTATGATGGGGGAATTAAATTTCTTCCTTGGACTTCAAATACATCAAGCCCTTGAGGGAATTTTTATAAATCAAGCAAAATATACCAAGGAATTGCTGAAAAAGTTTGGCATGGAAGACTCAAAGCAAGTTGGAACTCCAATGTGCACTTCTACAAAACTTGACAAAGATGAAGAAGGTAATCATGTGGATGAAAAGCACTATAGAGGTATGATCGGAAGCTTACTCTATTTAACCGCAAGTAGACCTGATATTATGTTTGTTGTTTGCTTGTGTGCTAGATTTCAATCTTGTCCAAAAGAATCACATTTAAATGCTGTTAAAAGAATTTTTAGGTATTTGAAAGGTACATTAGACTATGGTCTTTGGTATGCTAGATCTTGTGAATTTGCTTTATATGGATATTCGGATGCGGATTTTGGTGGTTGTCGTGTGGACAGAAAAAGTACTAGTGGAACTTGTCACTTTCTTGGTAATTGCTTAGTTTCTTGGTTTAGCAAAAAGCAAAATGCAATATCTTTGTCTACAACCGAAGCGGAATATATTGCCGCTAGTGCATGTTGTGCTCAACTTTTATGGATGAAGCATACCTTGAATGATTTTGGATTGTTATATGACTGCATGCCTATATTCTGTGATAATACTAGTGCTATTAATTTGACCAAAAATCCAATTCAACATTCTAGGACAAAGCATATAGATATAAAGCACCACTTTATTCGAGATCTTGTTCAAAAAGGTGAAATTTGTGTAAATTATGTTTGTTCTAAAGATCAATTTGCTGATATTTTTACCAAAGCTTTGCCATTAGATCAGTTCACTCATCTAAGATCAAAATTGGGAATAATCGAAAAATCATCTTAAAATTTCTCAAAGTCTTCGGACGTCCGAAAGAAGATGAACGGACGTCCGATAATGTTCTTCAGCTATTTTTTCCAGAAAACACCTGTTCGGACGAATATGTCGGACGCACGACTTCATTCGGCCGTCCGACAGTGCAACGGTATACTTTTTAAAGTAACTTTCTTCCTCATTTGCTTCAAACTCTTCTTCTTCTATTTCCTCTCGGACGAGAACTCTCTCATCTCTCACTCTCAAATTCATACCATTCTGAAGCTCTCATTCCCAAATTGACTCAACCAAAACTTTTCCTGATCGATTGCGACTCGTTTCTCCTGATCATTTCACCGAATCGCATAACATTTCGTAAAGTCCCAAATTTCCCTCAAAACCCTACTTTCTCATAACCGCTCTGTCAAATCTTGTTCAAGGCCTGTTTGTCCCAAAATTTCTGTGCGATTCACTTCCCTACTACTGTGTGCATCATTTGCATCCTTCATTCCACACATTTCGCACAATGGTGAATCTAAGAGGAGGAAAGGTTACTGCCGGACGCAAGCATCCACTCAGGGATGAGGAGGAGGATCTTCCTACGGTCAAACGTTCATCCAAACGCTTCAAGAGAGGAGCCGTAAAAGGTCAAATGTCACGGCCTACTCCACAACCCACCTCTCAACCTGAATCTGGACAGGGAACCTCTTCTCAACTGCCTCCAAAATCAGCCACACTCCCTACATTCTTTGATAATGCGGCAAAAGACAAACACTCCTGGATATCCCAGAAAGGTGTCATCCCTCAACGAATTGTAAACACTTCTGAATTTCGCCACATAGGTTTAGAATCCATTCTGAGTCTATTTGCTTTCCAGAAATGGTCACATCTCGTTTCTATGCCCAATGTTTATTACCCTGAAATGCTATATCAATTCTTTGCTAATCTTAGGAAAGGCACTGATCAGACTGAGATTATGTCCAGGGTTAATGTGGTAGACTTAGTCTTTGATTCTGAAATTGTGAATGATATTTTAAAAACTACCATTGAACCTGGATGCAAGGACAAAATTGCAAATTTCTTTTCCTATGAAGAGCACCCTACTGCTGATAATCATTTTGATGGGGCTAAAATGTTAACTTATTTTAAAAGAAGTTTTACCTCCCCTGCTGATGCTAAACTGAATGATCTTGCTCCTGTGAATCTAATTGCCTTTTCAATCATTTCAAACCTGCTTGTACCCACTGATGGCCATAGAACTGATGCAAACAAAATGGAGTTGTATCTCTTTTACTGTTTTCGAGAAAAAATTCGTATTGATTTTGGTTTTGTCATGTGCAAGTTTTTACTTCGCTATGCCACTGATTCTCGCAGAAAATTATCTTATGGAAAGTTTCTTCAAAAGATTTTTAAGTTTTACAAAGTTCCAATTTTAGGTGTTTGTCCCAAAGAAGCATCTTCTTATGCCTTTACCAAAGGATATTTTGAAAGGAAAAATCTTGTTTTTAAAGATAATCTGTGGGCTTATAAGGGGGCATCATCTAGTGAACAGAGGTCTAAGACTGCACATGATCCTTCATCTGTTTCACTCACTCCCATTCATCCCAGGAAGTCTGCCACTAAAGCAGCTTCCTCCTCCAATGATGAAGTGATTGAGTTCCTTCGTGAACTCAAACAGCATGTTCTTCTTCTAGAACATGGTCTAATACTCACCATGTCCTCTGAGCAACAAACAGCCTTCCTAGATAAAAAGAACCTTCTTTTTCCCCCACCTGTGGTTGAGGAAGTTTCCCATGACAAAGAACCACACCCCACTGATCCAAGCTCATCAATTCCAGACCCTGGTTCATCAACTCCTGTGACTCCTCATGGCCCTTCCACAACAGATAAAGGCAAGGCACCAGTTGAAGAGGCTGTTGCAGATGATGAAGAAACTGAAGAGGAGGACCTCTCCCAATATCAGCTCTCTCGAAGAACACCTGGATCCACATAGTTCACCATTTAGGACATTTGCATTTTGTTTATTTCATGTGTTTGTGGTGTTCAACAATGGATATGTAGATGAATTCAACATTTGGTTATGATTATGTTTATGTTTCTTTTGGTACTGTTTGATAGATGTTTAAGTATTTTGAATGATGATTGTGTGGATGTAATGAATTTTGTGGATGATTGTGTGAATGTTTAAGTATTTTTGAATGATGTTTGTGGATGAGATGGATGTGATTGATTGCCCTTTTGTGATGACAAAAAGGGGGAGAGGACTGGATTGATTGATGATTGATGATTTCATCAAATTTGGATTGGCTGATGGATTGAATTGGTAAAATGTTGGATGTTGGCTGCTTAATTGTCATATTTTGGATAATTGTTTAATTCGGTTGGGCAGCCAAGTGAGGGGGAGTTTTTCAAAAAATTTTTATGATTCACTAAGTAAGGGGGAGTTCTTGTCTATTGAGAAAGGGGGAGTTTTTTTATTGCAATCATCAAATCTCATTTCAAACCTTTGTTTTGTCATCATCAAAAAGGGGGAGAATGTTATTCTTGATTTTGATGATCACAAAGGTCTTTGAAATGTTTGTTTAACTCTCTTCAAATATAAGTGTTTTCTGCCTATCAAAGAATCAGGTACGAATATGTCAAGAATTGAAAATCAACCAAAAGAAGAAGCAAAAACAGGACACTCATATCGGACGTCCTAAGGAATTGGTCGGACGTCCGAAAGGATGAAGATCATTAAGAAGAAGATTCTGTCGGACGCTCGTGAGGAAGCATCGGACGTCCGGATGGATCGGACGTACTCCTCGGACGCACATCGAACGTGTCGGACGTCCTAAAAATTCCACAAAATGTTGATGACTCTCTGCCAAGACTCTGTCGGACGCTCGTAAGGAAGCATCGGACGTCCTGAAGGATCGGACGCATGCTTCGGACGCACATCAATCTCATCGGACGTCCTAAAAATTCCACGAAGATTTGATAACTCTCTGGACGACGTTCGGACACAGAAGCTCGGACGATAAAATACCATCGGACGTCCGAACAATAACTTGACTGAGTTTCGGACGATGGGATCGGACGATGACTAAGACGTCGGACGTCCGACAGCTCCAACGGCTAGCTGACTCTTCATCTGCCTTCTATCCGTTGGATGTATTAATGAAGCTCATTTTTGGCTCCCTTTAAATACAAACGATTCTGATTCAGAAGAGGACTTTTGCACACTTTGTTTACAAGATCTCAAGAGTTATTTTAGCTAGAAAATAGTCTCCAAAGCTAGATTTGTTCTCCAAGTGGTGTGAATTTCTTGTGAGCTTTTCTCTTGTGGTTGAAAGTTTCATTAGTGTAGCTTTGTTGAGGGTTATCTGAGTGATTGTAAAACTTCTTAGCTTGACTAAGTGAGGCTTAGGGCAAGAAGGAAGTGCTCCCTCCATTGTACATCTAGTTGATCATCTTTCATCAAAGAGAAGTTGCTCAACCTAGTGATTGGTCTTCAAGTTTGAGGAAAGCTTGGTAGACAATCGGTTTGATATTCTATCTTATTCTTTTTGTTTAATAAAATTCTCATTGCTTATCTATACTTGTTTTTCGAATCAATATTGCTCTCTTCTTCTAATCTACTTGATTGATTATTACTAGAAAAGAAGGTAAATTTTTATTAACCAAAAATTGCATAAATTTGATTAAGATTTTAATCAACCTAATTCACCCCCCCTCTTAGGTTGTCTTTGGGCCTTACACTCTCAAACTCGGCCTTCTCTCTCTTTCTTTTCCTTTGGTTTTTCCTTTGGTGTTTTATTGTTTATAAGCTTGGTTCTCTCTTGAATATTCTAGATTTAAGCTTAGTCATCAACCCTAATAGCTTAGTCATCAACCCTAGGAGATATTTCCCAAACAACCAATCACATAAGAGGTGGGATTTTACTTCCTAGCCCTTGCAACAACACTTTCTCTTTCTTATACTCTTGCCCACAAACATTTGGAACTCTTTCAATTTACTCCATTGGACTTAAACTTAATCTAGTCCAAACTAACTAATCTTACTTGATTTCTCTACTAATCACCCCACTAACTTAATCATCTACACTTAATCATACTTTCTCCATAATAAAAACAATTAAACAACAACCTTTATAACATTGGCAAAATTAGGGTTTTAAATCCAACTTAAGCTTTCTAATCTATTGGAACACTAGAGGGTTTACTAGTCTGAGGTTTTCTAACTTTTACACTTACTTAACCGATATAAAATAAATCGAATCCTATACTTACTTGTACCAAAACCCACTCTAGTCTACCAAACATGAATTACAACTCAAATTTGTGATTAATACAAAAACTAGGATTTTATAAATAATCCAATTTAGGGTTTTCTAATAATTTAGTACAAAATAGAACAAAATGCTAGTAATATCACATAATTTCGAAATTAGGGACTATCCGGGGTCTCACATATATCATCATAAACTAAGATTTAAAGATCATTTACCTCTCTTGTAACAAGCTTGAGTCATCCAAAACGACCACCAAACCAAGAGCTTCAAGCTTGAAAATCACCCACTAGGTTGGAAGTAGTTTGCTCACCAACTCAAACTAGGTTTAGAAAGCAAGGAAAATGGAGTTTTCTCTCCTTCTTTTGGAAGCTATGAGGGCCGGCCAAGCTAAGGAAAAAAAAAAGGCTCCAAGATGGCTTAAATTCCTTCTAATCCCTTGGTCAAACAAGATATATGGCTAGGGTTTGGCCACTTGGCCCAATTCTTGTCCATTTCTTCCTTAATCTTTGACTAAAGATGTTCAACCCTTCCAAATGTTCCAATACCTATTTAACACCTCTAACCTATCATATAAAGTCCCAACCACAATAAAAGAATATTTGGTAAAAATTGCAAGTGGTGAAATAAACTAAACCAACTCAAAGAAATGTTTTAATTTAAGTAAGAGGAAATGAAATGCAATACAAGGGAATTGTTGTAACACATGTAGAATATAATGCAAGGGCATATAATAAATGATTTAAATCCTAGGGCAAGGCAAGTAATTTGGCGAAATTGTATTTAAAGTGAGGGTTCTCACACTCTCTCTCCCTTAAAGAATTTTGTTCTCGAAATTCTCACCTTGATCACTGAATAGTTCAGGGTACTTGGCACGAATGTCCTCTTCCACTTCCCAAGTAGCTTCCTCCACCTCATAATTCCTCCACAAAACTTTAACTAAGGGTATTTGTTTAGTTCTCAATTCCTTCACCTTTCAATCTAAGATCTGTACCGGCCTTTCTTCATAAGTTAAAGATTCGTCAATGTCAATTTCTTTTGGCTTCAGTACATGAGTGGGATCTAGATGATACTTCTTCAACATAGACACGTGAAATATATCATGAACCCTAGATAGACTTGCCGGTAACTCCAATCGATATGCTACATTTCCAACTCGTTGGAGAATTTTGAATGGTCCCATGTATCTCGGTTAAAGCTTCTTTCCTTTTCCCGCCGTGAGATTTCGAAGTGGTATAACCTTCAAGAATACCTTGTCCCCAACTTCAAACTCCAAGTCCTTTCATCGATTATCAGTATAACTCTTCTGCCGACTTTGAACTGTCTGAAGCCTCTGACGTATCACCTTTACCTTTTCATAAGCGTTCTCGATCCATGGTATGGCAGTTGGGTCTAAAACCCTTCTTTCCCCTACTTCATCCCAGAATATTAGTGATCGGCATTTCCTTCCATAGAGAGTTTCATACGGTGCCATTTGTATGGAAGAATGATAGCTATTATTATATGCAAATTCAACTAAAGCCATGTATTGTCCCCAACTTCCCCCAAAATCCAAAATACATGTCCTTAACATGTTCTCAAGTGTTTGAATAGTCCTCTCCGACTGTCCGTCAGTTTGAGGATGATAAGTAGTACTAAAGTTCAACTTGGTACCCATGACTCCTTGTAATTGTTGCCAGAAACGAGACACAAACCGCGGATCTCTGTCAGAAACAATACTTACGGGGATCCTATGCAACCTCACTATCTCACCTATGTACAGTTGGGCCAATTTCTCCAAAGAGTATCTCATATTTATAGGTAAGAAATGAGAAGACTTGGTCAACCTGTCTACTATTACCCAAACGGCATCATGACCTTTCTGGGTACGGGGTAATCCTGACACGAAATCCACGGTAATATGTTCCCATTTCCATTCAGGGATTTCAAGAGGTTGTAGAAGACCTGAGGGCTTCTGATGTTCAGCTTTCACTTGTTGGCACACTAAATACTTTCGGACGAATTGAGCAATTTTTTTCTTCATTTTATCCCACCAATACAGCCTCCTCAAATCTTGGTACATTTTACTGCTTCCAGGATGTACTGTATACTTGGATCGATGTGCCTCTTCCAAAATGTCCCTTTTTATCACTTCATCTTACGGTACCACTATCTGATCACGAAATTTCAAGATACCCTCGGAACTCACATTAAAGTCTAAGATTTCCCCTTTCTGCATTTTTTCTGTCCACTTTTGCATCATCTGGTCATTCTTTTGAGCTTCTTTAATTCGGTCCAACAAATTAGATCTCACCGTAATATTGCCTAAAATCACCCTCTGTCGGTCCAATCGCGGGTTCCATTCACTCACATCTTCCAACAAATTCCACTCCTTAACCATTAATCTAGCTGCATGCACTTTTTGACTTAAAGCATCCGCTACAACATTGGTCTTGCCCGGGTGGTAGTTAATTGTACAGTCATAATCCTCAAGAAATTTCACCCACCAACGTTGTCTCAAATTTAACTCTTTCTGAGAGAATAGGTATTTCAAACTCTTATGGTCAGTATACACCTCAAAAGTCACCCCATATAAGTAATGTCTCCACTTCTTTAGGGTAAAAACTACAGTGGCCAATTCTAAGTCATGAGTGGGGTAATTTCGCTTATGGGATTTTAATTTCCTAGAGGCATAGGCAATTACACTCCCATTTTGCATTAGAACACATTCGAATCCTTCTCTTGAGGCGTCTGTATGTACAGTGAAGCTGTCTTTCTCATTTGGTAAAGCTAAAATGGGTGCCGACGTTAACCGTTTCTTTAATTCCCGAAAACTAGATTCACACTTAGAACTCCAGAAAAATTGACCATGCTTTTTCGTCAAGTCGGTTAAAGGACCGGCTAACTTGGAGAAATCTTTAATGAACCGACGGTAATACCCAGCTAAACCTAGGAAACTACGGATCTCAATTGGGGTTTCTGGCCGTTTCACCTAAGCTATGGCCTCTACTTTCACTGGATCCACGAAAATGCCATCTTTAGATATTATATGCCCTAGAAAAGAAATTTTCTCCAACCAAAACTCGCACTTACTAAATTTGGCATATAACTGATGCTCTCTTAAAGTCTACAAAACTATCCTCAAATGCCGTTCGTGATCCTCTCGAGTCTAAGAATATACCAAGATATCATCGATAAACACTACGACAAATTGATCCAAGTAGGATTTAAAAACTCGATGCATCAAATCCATAAATGCGGCAGGAGCATTTGTTAAACCAAAAGGCATCATGGCAAATTCAAAATGTCCATATCTGGAATTAAAAGCAGTTTTCAGTATGTCCTCCTGCTTAATTCGTAACTGATAATAACCTTGTCTTAGATCCAATTTAGAGAAAACCACCGCTCCTTGCAACTGATCAAACAACTCATCAATGTGTGGCAAAGGACACTTATTTTTCACCGTGACATCATTTAGGCCGCGATAGTCTATACAAAGTCTCAAACTACCATCCTTCTTTTAACAAATAAAACAGGCGCTCCCCACGGTGGTTCACTTTCTCGAATAAACCCTCGCTCTAACAGATCCTGTAACTGCAGTTTCAATTCCTTAAGTTTGGCAGGGGCCATTCAGTATGGTGTTTTTGCAATAGGAGTGGTTCCAAGTACCAAATCGATCTTAAATTCTATTTCCCTCTCTGGTGGCATCGACTTCAACTCGTCAGGGAAAACATCAGGAAATTCATTTAGTACTAACACATCCTCCATTTTCACCTTATCTCCAGGAGTGTTAATCAAGAAAGCTAAGTAACCCTGCGCCCCTTTTCTCAATAACTTCCTAACTCGAATTTCCGAAACAAGTGCAGACGAGACTAACCTACCTCTCACATCCAACCTTAGAGTGGCATCTTCGGGTATCAAGAATTCCATCACCTTAGTTTTACAGTTCAATTGGGCATTATAACGGGCCAACAAATCCATGCCTATAATCATGTCGTACCCCTTAAGGTCTAAACTTATCAAGTCTCCCACCAACTTCCGTTCTCCTACCCAAATCTCACAATTTTTACAAACTATATTGGTAATTAGGCTTCGATTCCCAGTAAGTGCTTTAACTTCCAAGTCATAGGGCAATTTAACAGGATTCACATCAATACCACACATAAAAGCAGGATTCACAAATGAATGGGTTGCCCTAGGGTCAATTAAAAACTTAGATAAGCAGTGGAATACAGGAATCATACCTTTTACTACCTCAGAGGACTCAGGGGCTCACTGATAGTCCATGGCAAAAACCCTAGCAGAGGATTTTGGTCTACTCCCACTAGCAGTTGGTTGCTTATGGTTTGACATCTCCGGCCATGCACCCTCGTTTCCTTCACGGCTCTTAATAGGACAAGTGGTGATCTGATGTTCTGAACTTTCGCAACGGAGACATTTCTTCAATTTTCGCTAGCAAGCGTCCTCAGTGTGGTTTGCCCTACCACAATATCTACAGTTTGCACGAGGAGTGGGTGTAGGAACTCCTAGGGATATAGTCCTCTATTGTTCTTGTCCCGTTCCATTTTGAGCCCCTCTAGATGGAGCTCCTCCTCTCGGTGCCCCAACAATTCGGACTCCACCCGCACCTCTTCCAAACTTAGGAGGCAGTACATTCTGATCACCTCGTCCAGGGACACTACTAGATGCACCACGTTTCTTGGTTTGAAAGGTCCGAACCTGAAGTCGGACCTGCTCCACTCGTTGAGTTTTGTCAAGAGCATCTTTAAATGTATCAATTTGAGCAGAGGCTAAGTCCTTTTGAATTTCTACATTCAAACCTTGTATGAACTGTCTTATGCGCTTTTGCTCATTAACTACCAATTCTGGAGCAAATTTGGAGAGTCGGGTGAACTGGGTCTCATATTTCGCCACTCTTGAAGTGCCTTAGCGCAGTTTGATAAACTCGTCCTCTCTTTTCTCCTAGATTAAGGGTGGGAGGTACTTCTCATTAAATTCCCTGGTGAAATTTAACCAAGTACGTGGGGTTTGCTCCCTGTCCCACTTTGCCCTCACTATGTTCCACCAAGAACGGGCCGCACCTTCCAGTTGGAAAACAGCGAAAGTCACTTGCCTCTCTTCAGTGTAATGTAACGCAGCGAATATATCCTCCATTCGCTCAAACTAGTTCTCGGCAACTTCGGGATCGGGGCCCCCAAGAAATTTTGGAGGAGCGAACTTTTGGAACTGTTCCAGGGCCCTATCTTCACCTACTTTGGGGTCCTTTTCCTGATTACCAGGTACTTGACTCTGCTGGTCAACCAAACGGGCCAGTAAATCAGTCATACGATTGATAGCTGTAGCTACCTAGTCCCCTCCTTCAACTCTGGGTCCCTGATTTTGATTAGCTACAGACCCCTGTTCCTTCTCTTGATCCTGAACCTGCCTGGATCCATGTCCACGGCCCCGACCACGTTGTCATCTAGTCTCCATTATTACTTACTGGTCTAGGGCCCAAGTATTATAACTAACTGGGTAAGCAAGTATAGGTACACAACAGATACTTATTCACAATCGAAAGTCAAAGAAAAATGAAGTCGAAATCACGATAAGCAAGGGAAAACACAAAGTAGTTAAATGCCAATTTGAAATAAAGTCAGGTCAAAGTCAAAGTCAAAAGTCAAAAGTCAAAATCAAAGGTCAAAGTATTATACATTCAAAGGTCATAGCAGTCATTTTCAAGCTAACAAGGCTAGAAGTAGCAAGTACGAGCCTCAAAAGTACAGGCACAGCTCATCATGTCATATCATGCACAGGCCAATGTACGCAGTCAAAAGAGAACTGTACAACTACCAAGTCACCACATTCCCTAACCTTTCTATGTACAATGGTCAAAATCATCCACAATCCTAACCTAGAAGTGAAGACCTAATCCGCTGTGGGACTAGCTGACCTCCCGTCCTGGGCAGGTTTAGCTCCTGCCTCGTTTCCAATGTAGGAAGCCTCATCGCTCACATCCCCAAGTAGGTCATCACAAACGTTCGGGATCGACTCGGCTCTAGTCCTCACCTTCATAGCTCTAGTAACCATGCGCGCCTGAGTTTCTGTGAGAACCCTGAAAATAGACATATAAATATCAGTGCATATTTTATTTACATTTTAATTCTTTAATAAATTTTAGCACTAAGTCCAATTGTCTTTAAATGAGTACGTAGAAATAAACGTCAGGTGCAAAATAAAAGAATTGTGCTAAACTACTAAACTTCTTAGTTTTGTTACATTAACTTCATATTTCTATGGTAAACTATTTCATTGATCTAATAATTAATTTCTTTGAATTCTAGTATTGTAATTAATTGTTTTGCAATAAAAGTATAAAGATAATTTCTATGTAATAAATAATATAATTGTGCCAATATTGAATTATTCGGTTTGCTATACTAAATTAATATTTCTTGAGTTGGATTAATTCTATTACCTTAAAATAAATTCTTTGATTTCCGATAACTAGTTTTAATCGTTAATAATGTTAAATGTTAATAGGAATTTCCGCGTTAAGATGAAAACCAATGAATTTTAGATAAATATGATTCTAATATATTAAACATGCTTACGGCGTGAAAATTCGATAAATATATCCTTATCTTTCTTTGTTTTCAAATAAGTGCGTAAAAATAACTTTTATGTGCAAACTGGCACACTTGCATTAAAGTATTATTTCACTTGACTTCATTATACTAAATCGATAAATTTCGAGTTAGACTAACTCTATTTCTTGGGAACAAATAATTGGAAATTCTGATAACTAATTTAATCGCTAAATAATGTCAGGAATTAATAGGAACCTTAATATTCAAGTTTAATTGATTATTATTCGATAAAAATGGTTTAGGTATATTAGCGTATAATTAAGCGATCAAATCATACTTGGGATTAATTTTTGGGATCAAGTTAAGACCAAGGCCTTAAGTGGCTAATAGGAGAAGTGGTGAAAAGACTAAAATATCCCTCACAACTTCACAACATCACCCACGGCCATAACCAATTTCTGCAACACCAAACACTCCCCCGGAACACAATGATCAAGCACCTCTTCATCCGGCCAATGCCCTTCTTCTCTATCTACACACTCAATCACTCCTGCACACTCCACCTCCATTCCATAGCCTCTGCAATCCTTCAACCCAGGCCACACTCCACCCTCCCCTTGTTATTATCGACCGAGAGTGAGGGAGAGGTTGAGCTGCTACTTATAGTCGAGAGTGAGGGAGGAAGCTGGGAGTTGCGAGCCCATTTCTGGTTCTGTCCGCAAGCATCGAAGAGGGAGGAGAGGAGGAGGAGCCGTGAGCAGACTTGCCTCTGCCTTCTCCATGCTCAGCCAGTGTTATCCAGCTTCCACCATCACCAGCTGCACCCACTGCAACCCAACTAGAACCAGTCTGCCGTGCGTGAGGAGAAGAGCCGAGTGAGAGGGATTGACTTCAGCTTTCTGTCGAGTGAGTGAGCTTCTGTGAGGTAAAATTATGGATTATTTTAGGACTAATCAGGGGTAGTATGAGCTATCTTGAAGCATGCATGTACTGTGGTACCATCGGATGATGGATTTAAGCTATTAGGAAAATTTCTGTTTTGGTTATATGTCCCTGCCGAGTAGCTGTATTAGCAATGCAGCTTCAATCTTATTTCCCTGGGGTAATCTGAGCTCACCTATGCGATTATTTAACTCTGGACATGAGATTTAAGACCATGCATGTCAATCAAGTGTTCGGATGTTGTATTAAGAAGCTTAGGAAAATTTTGTTTTAAGGGATATGATTCTGCCGAGAATAATCTGGAAATGATTTGCTTAATTCGCATAATTTTGACAAGCTGTGATTTTAATCCTAACTATCCCTATTGATAACCTGAGCTCTCGGCTGTGTTACCTAACTTAAGACAAGAGAACTATGGCCTTGCACATAGAGTGATTCGATCAAATGTTGGAACCAGAGGTGTGAGAAACTCTGCTTGAGGAGTTGAATTACCGTGAGCTGGAAATTTTGAACTGCAATCTAATGTGATTAAATGTGATAATCTGAGTTGATATCTATACTTATCTAGCAAACAACTTGATGATTGAGGCTGGCATGAGGATGATTAACACGGCAAACCAAGAAAATAAAATGAGAACAGGATCTGTTTCATGCAGGTTATTCCGGGGCTAGCTGGAAACTTTGTTCTCGAAAAAATTGAACGTCATTGGTGTTGATCAAACCTAATTCTTGAACTAAAGAAGCTAATTACCAACTAGGTGTTGGCCTGCTGAATTGAGTAACTAAATACCCTGTTTTGGCCAAGGAAAAGGTTGGAGTTAAGAACATACCATTGCTGGAAATCTCCTTGTGAGCTGCCGAGAGCTTGATTGGGTTAATGCATCTTGATTTGGTTTAATTGCCTATAATCGTAACCAGCTAGCTTATAGCAAGGAAATCTTAGCTTTGCATGTAGCTAAATAGTTGGGTCAGAACTGAAAATAAAAATAAGATGCAACTGGATTTTGTGCAGCTCATGCCGAGGCTAGATGGAGATTTTCTTGGAAATTCGGTGACTTGTGTTGTTATCCCACCTGAACTTTTGTTATTTTTATTTTTGGAACTGGAAATGTTACTCAGCCAATTAAGTATCCGTATGCCGGATTTGAGTATCTAAATCCCTGAATAAGCCAAGGGAGAAATTTTATACAAGACAAATGGTTGCTGGAAAATTTAGCTAACCAAACGTTTGAGCAGAAAATATTGAATTGTTTCCGGATTTCACTAGTTGATGTTCGAATATTTTCCTTGGCATAAAATGGTTTCGAAACACAGAAAAAGGGTGCATTTTAAGACATACATGCTGTTTAGCAATGAAATACTTGATATCACGAATGACTTAACCAAAAACGTGGGTATACGAATGCTGGAAATTTTCCCTGTAGTTGTCAAAGTTTGAGTAAGAATTTCCAGCTTGATTGTGAAATTATTCTTTGAATTCATAATGGTTGAAATTGACTGGAAAATGTGGTGCTTAAATTCTATTAGAGTCGTATGAATGGTTAGACAAAAAGCCTTGTGGTTTTAAAAAGAGAAAAAGGAGCTTTTCCCCATGTGAGCAAGAGCTTCCAGATTTTCGGGACTTACTGACCAGTCTCAGTAAAATGCTTATATCTTGGTGTAGGAAAATCCGATTAAGGTGCCGTCAGTGGCATTTGAAACTAGATTCATGGGCCTTTGTTCTGTAGAAATTTCATATTTTTCCTCCATATGTACTGCTGTCCGTGACTCCTCAAAGTGGACTGTCTGGTGTGAATGCCTTGTTTCTTTGTGAAACTAAAGTTGGATTTGGATTGAGATTTTAGCTTACTTGTGGTTTAAATTCTTGATTAAATTGTGGTTGGGAGTGATTGATGTTGTCAAGGGCTAATGATTGATGAAGCCCTTGGCCATTGGAATGATTTTATAAGTATTACTGGATGATGGAAGTTAATTGCTGGAATGTCTTGGGGCTTTACTTCTATTTCTATTTGCTTTCGATGGGTTTGCTGAAACCAAGTGCTAATGATTGATGAAGCCTTGGCTGATCATTTTATTTTATTCAGAAATGCACTTGTTGAAAGCTAGGGCTAATGATTGACGAAGCCCTAGTAATTTGCTATGTGATTATTTGCCATATTTTGATCCATATTATGATCTCGAAATGGAATCGGAGCGGGGGGAAATTGTATAGACCTTGCGAACTCGAGTAACTGCGTTCAAAATTAACCAAAAATATTTTCCAACTAGTATTAAATTATAAAAACTCAATATCTAGTGTTTTGCCTAAAACTTTCCAACTCGATAATTTTCTTTAGCTCAATCTAGCCTTGATAGCTATAGTAAATAAGTTCTATAGCTTTTGAAAACTCTAAGTCTTATTTTAATTCCTTTTCTTTTCTTAAGCTTTGCACTTGGATAGTTAACTATAGGAAAAGTTCCAAAATATGAGTTTTACTAATCTTAGTGAAAAGCTTGGGAAACTTGCTCGGCAAGAAACCCTATTTTAGGAAAAATAGTTTTTAAGGATAATTTTTGCAAAAGCCGTAACTTTAGAGAAATGTTCAAAGTAACTTTCTAACATTCATATTAAAAGGTTTGTCGACTTATTTCAAGAAAATAAAACTAGTTACCTTTTATAAGGAAAAGTATCTTAAGGAAAACTATAATAAACATTTCTTCTACTTTCGTCAAGATTCAACCTACGGAAACTCTTGATTCTTCTAAGGAAAAGTAGACTAGTAGTATATTAAATATACCTCGATGTCTATAAGCTTAAAAGCTGAGTAGAAACTTATAGTTTCAAAATTTCATTTTTAGGATATTACGAGGACGCGGAATTCGATTCCCAACTTGATATCTGAACTCCACTCTTGGTGAGTGTCCCTGCCTGTTCTTTTCCTACTTGAATTAAGTGCTTTCTTGACTCGATATGTGATGAATTGTAAAATGAGTTTTTGATCCATCGAAGTGAGCAGTGTGTACTTTATCGCACTAGCCGTTCGAGTGGTGACTTGCGTGAATCATTTTTCTCGTGAATCCTTAATCTAAGAGTAGTTACGTCGTTGGGTGAATCCCTCGGCACTTGAATCAACTACAATAATCCTTGAATCTAAAAGTAGTTACGTCGTTGGGTGAATCCCTCGGCACTTGAATCAACTACAATAATCCTTGAATCTAAAAGTAGTTACGTCGTTGGGTGAATCCCTCGGCACTTGAATCGAACTACAATAATCTTTGAATCTAAATGTAGTTACGTCGTTGGGTGAATCCCTCGACACTTGAATCAACTACAAAAACGTCGATTCGTGAATCTCTCGACAAATTTTATTACGGGTATATCTCGAGTATACTGCGTCGGTAGACGAAGTTCGGGCCCGAAGCGGAGGTATGAATGGTGACGGGTTAGGATTAAAATAAGTGGATCTACATGGACTATAAGTAGTGAAAGTTGACGGAGGGTCAACTACGAGGGTATCTGATCAAGCAAGGAGAATGGCTCCCGAGAGCCCCTGTATCCTACCTTGTGCTGTTATACGCTTTCTTAATTGATTAAATTTGTTTAAATTGTTATCTGTTGTTTGATTTATGTGAGTGCATGTTTTGGGGCACCACTGAGCTTTAGCTCACCCCACGTTTATTGTTTTCCTTAACAGGTTCTGGAAGTTGAAAGTTGGAATACTTGCTTATATTTCCCTTCTTGAATGTACCGAATACTATGACTTATGTTGTGGGCTGTATTGTGTTTGATTCGGATAATGTACTTTTATTTTGGATTGCCACTTGAAGCTGGAAAATGTGTAAACCCTAGTTCGATATTTGTTGTATAGTTTTATATGTATTTGGGATTGTGCGATCCTATTCCTTGGATGTAATGCGTGAGAAGTTTAAGAGCAGTAGGTTGGAAATTTTAATTACTGTTATCCGTGTAGTTAGTGTGGTTTCGTGATGAGACTATTCGAGGAAATTGTTTTGTAATAGATTAGATTTTTATCGAAAGGATTTGGGTTAGAATGCTTGCGTGAGTCCTGGCGAGAGCTGGGCAGACGGCCCGCCAACCCTTTGGTTCGCCTCAGGGGGAAGTGGGGTCGCCACAGGTGGTATCAGAGGCATATGCCGACAGTTGGGACCTTAAGTCCTTCGTCTGGAAAAGCCCCGAGCCTCTCGTTCGTGAAGAGTCACGAAGCGAAACTCTCCGTAGGGGATGCCCGCGTGCGGGTGGCAAGCTGATAGGTACCCCGTGATGTGACCCTGAGAACCGTTACAGTTGGTATCAGAGCTCTTATCGAGCTCAAACTGGGAAAAGGTTCTCGGACTGTGGGGATTGACTTGTTAAGTGTGAAACAAAAGTCTACAGTTGGGGATATTAGATATGTATGTTGGGTAGGAATCTCAAATGTAGGTAAGTTACTCTTGGGACTGGCCAGCCTGAGCTGTGAACTACCCCGTTTCTAGATTCCTGTACTCGAATACCAGATATTTCATTAAATGGTGTATTTGCAAATTTGGAAGAATTTAGTATATTGCATTATGATGTGACTAGGGATCAAATCCAGAAGAGTAGAACCGAAAGTAGCAAGTTTAGCTTTTGAAAAATAAAAGTAAAAAGCCAATAGTGAGATCTTGAAGATTAGTGCCAATTCTGTACTTAAGATGGATAATTTTGCTAGTCATTCACATGGTAAGTGGATTATATGCCATCTTTTACCCAAACTATTGGTTTAGACATAGAGATTGAGCGAAATCGTAGTTTAAGTAAGAACTATGCAGTCGTGAATAGCTCTAAACCTTGAGGAGAATTTTAAAAAAATTTGAGGTGAGATGAGTTTGATGAATTTGCCATGTAAGGTGAATTTTCGACGGCATTGTGGCTCCTTAAATTTTACTGGAGGATTATTTGGGGCTAATGTTCAAAAGGATAAAGATAACTAGTTGTAGGTTATTAGAAAAGCCAATGTAGGAAATGTTTGAGATCATTTAGAATACTCAAGAGCCACTGATGTACTTAAGTAATGATCATATTATTTGATTTGGCACTAGACGTAGTAGATCTACAATTTACTAAGGAAATTTGATTAGTGTTACTAAGGGGGTCTAGTGGGATTGTCCAGGACTAAACTAATGAAGGTTAAGTTGAACCCAAACTAAGGGTTAGGCTATTAGCTATGTGGTTATAATAATTTGTGTGTTGTTGTATTGTATCCTTTCATGCTTATAAAGATTGAAGTTTGAGTTATGTATGAAAATATTGAATGTATTTGTGAATTATCTAGCTTTTGAAGTTGTATGAATTTGGTATGCAATGTGACATATATTGTGAGTATATAATTTGATGATTACGTGTTTAATTTTGTAACGCTGTAATATTTATTAGTCCCGGGAATTAAATAATTACTAACCTGAGTGAATTTTGGTAACCAAAGTGGTGTATAGAACTATGAGATTAGAAAAAAAAAATAAAAAAATAAATAAAAATAAAAATAAATAATATATGGAGTAGGTGGAGACTATTAGGGCAATCATGTCTTGGTAAAATCGTTACAGTTTATGAGTTAAAGAAATAGTTATCGTATCATGTATACAAGTTGTTGATGTAACCATTATTAATAACCAGAAGTAGGAAAGGGTAAGAACATGAATAAAATTTAAAAGTTATTATACTCGATCTATTTATCAGCTCATACCTTTAGAAGAAGGGTTAAACCAACGTTGAAGCAATGACTTGATAGATCCAGTGAATGAAAAAAAAAAAAAAAAAAGAGGAAATAATGAAATAAACTGAACTTTTGCGAACAAAGGTAGGAATTTCAAGGATTCACCAACTCTATTACGGATAGAAATCAATAGG
This sequence comes from Coffea arabica, assembly GCF_036785885.1. Taxonomy (NCBI): domain Eukaryota; kingdom Viridiplantae; phylum Streptophyta; class Magnoliopsida; order Gentianales; family Rubiaceae; genus Coffea; species Coffea arabica. The sequence goes on along the minus strand of NC_092323.1, from coordinate 29,392,028 downwards.
ATGGGATGCTGGAGTCGGAACTTTACCATGTTTGGATATTGAATGCACTTAAAAAGAGATTTGTTCGATTTCTGATTAGAGTGTACTTGAGCTGGATATATGTTGTAATTGACTTTGTTTTGTGATATAATTAAATTGATCATGAATTTGCTTAGTATTAATGATATATATGGAGTGAAATTAACCGCAATCGTATATATGCATAATAGGTTATTACTTATTTTAAATCAGCTCGTTGTGAGAAATATAGAGCCTAGGGAGTGATAATGCTATCTTGGGTGAAAATTTTTAGTTGAGTATGACGCGCAGATAAATTGTAAATTCGAGCAGTTGAACTTTTATATACTTTGGGAAGCAGTCGATTCGACACTTAAATTACGGAAAAACACTAAGGCCAAATTCCTTTAGTTAAGGTTTCGTGGCAAACATGAATGATTAGACGAAATGATGTGGAAATGGAAGATAAAATACGGAAAGGATACCCGGAAAATCTCTACGATTAAAAGTGGGAAATTTTGATTATCAAGATCAGAACCAATTTCTTTTCTTCTCGCCCTCCATTCGAATAACCATTTTATTTATATATGTATCTAGACCACAATTTTTCCAAACGTGTAATTAATACCCTGTTATTAGTCACGAAAGGTACGTAAAATTTTGAAAGTAGAGCCTTTAATGATGTTATAATTGTTGCAAGAGCTAATGGTAGACAGACTTCGACAAAGGTGCCATCAATGGGAATTTAGAAGGAACCACCCACGTAGTTACCCCAATTGACCATATGACTGATACCTTAGAATGGTTGGTGGAGTACCAAAGCTTTAGGCCAATCAACTAACCTAGGAACCAAAAGAGTTGCGAAAATGGAGTGACTCTTGAAATTCGTCTACCTAGGTTTTATTGGGGAATCTGATCTCAAAATAGTAAGATTGAATCGAAGGAATATAATAAGGCCCTAGTGAGAATAAGAAGTACGACTATTGTTTCAAACAACTTTGAAGGTAAGTATTGAATAGTGCACTAAGACATGAAAATTTTTCTTTGGGATAAGGCTTCCTTACTCTGTCGTGATAGTGATTAACGATGGTAATCTCGGTGACATTTAAGAACTCGTTGGATTAAGTAGAAAGTAGTAAGGTTTATATCTTGGAGTAACCATCAGTAAAAGGATGATGGAGTATTACGGCTTAAGCTTCCAGTATGAATAGTTGCTTATTTTGATTCTATGATCTGCCTGGCAGGCTAGCTGTTCGACTTAAGCCAACTAATAAGATGACAACTTTGGAAGAAATGCGTAAGGAAATGGACATTCTCCGAAATGAGGTAGAATTTCAAAAGAAATTGGCCGACTACTGGGAAGGACGATGGAAACAAGAATATGCAGAGAAAATTGAGCTACTACGCCAAAATATAGAACTGGAGAAGGAAAATAAAGAAAACTCTCGAAATAGCCAGGCCGCCACTTTTCAAGCAAATTGTAGGTATTGTAGGAAAACTGGCCATACTAAGGACGGATGTGGGAGGAAACAGGGAAAGTGCTTGAGGTGCGGTAGTACCAAGCACAAGATTCCGGGATGCCCTAGAGCATTTACAAAGAGGAAGTACTCAGCAGATAATTAAGTCCGCTACAGATCGATCAGGTGCCAGATGGAAGTAATTCGTGTTAATGACCTTGAACGGGGTCCTAGTAGTGAACGTTTTACAAATCAAGAGGGTTTGATTTCACTCAAGGAATAGAGGTTATAGTTACCCTAAACTAGACTAGCACTTTTGGAAGCGTAATTTTCCGCTAAGAATTACATGTACGCTACGAATTGTATGTATGCTACGAATATCCTTTATTTTAACTACTTTGCTATTAGAAATATTATAGCAAATAAATGGTTAAATTAAGTGCCTAATTGAATTTATATACAAATATATATATATATGTACCCCGATCTATCTCTTTAGGAAGTAAGAATTTTGAGGACAAAATTCATTTTAAGGAGGGGAGGATGTGAGAACCCTGAAAATAGACATATAAATATCAGTGCATATTTTATTTACATTTTAATTCTTTAATAAATTTTAGCACTAAGTCCAATTGTCTTTAAATGAGTACGTAGAAATAAACGTCAGGTGCAAAATAAAAGAATTGTGCTAAACTACTAAACTTCTTAGTTTTGTTACATTAACTTCATATTTCTATGGTAAACTATTTCATTGATCTAATAATTAATTTCTTTGAATTCTAGTATTGTAATTAATTGTTTTGCAATAAAAGTATAAAGATAATTTCTATGTAATAAATAATATAATTGTGCCAATATTGAATTATTCGGTTTGCTATACTAAATTAATATTTCTTGAGTTGGATTAATTCTATTACCTTAAAATAAATTCTTTGATTTCCGATAACTAGTTTTAATCGTTAATAATGTTAAATGTTAATAGGAATTTCCGCGTTAAGATGAAAACCAATGAATTTTAGATAAATATGATTCTAATATATTAAACATGCTTACGGCGTGAAAATTCGATAAATATATCCTTATCTTTCTTTGTTTTCAAATAAGTGCGTAAAAATAACTTTTATGTGCAAACTGGCACACTTGCATTAAAGTATTATTTCACTTGACTTCATTATACTAAATCGATAAATTTCGAGTTAGACTAACTCTATTTCTTGGGAACAAATAATTGGAAATTCTGATAACTAATTTAATCGCTAAATAATGTCAGGAATTAATAGGAACCTTAATATTCAAGTTTAATTGATTATTATTCGATAAAAATGGTTTAGGTATATTAGCGTATAATTAAGCGATCAAATCATACTTGGGATTAATTTTTGGGATCAAGTTAAGACCAAGGCCTTAAGTGGCTAATAGGAGAAGTGGTGAAAAGACTAAAATATCCCTCACAACTTCACAACATCACCCACGGCCATAACCAATTTCAGCAACACCAAACACTCCCCCGGAACACAATGATCAAGCACCTCTTCATCCGGCCAATGCCCTTCTTCTCTATCTACACACTCAATCACTCCTGCACACTCCACCTCCATTCCATAGCCTCTGCAATCCTTCAACCCAGGCCACACTCCACCCTCCCCTTGTTATTATCGACCGAGAGTGAGGGAGAGGTTGAGCTGCTACTTATAGTCGAGAGTGAGGGAGGAAGCTGGGAGTTGCGAGCCCATTTCTGGTTCTGTCCGCAAGCATCGAAGAGGGAGGAGAGGAGGAGGAGCCGTGAGCAGACTTGCCTCTGCCTTCTCCAAGCTCAGCCAGTGTTATCCAGCTTCCACCATCACCAGCTGCACCCACTGAAACCCAACTAGAACCAGTCTGCCGTGCGTGAGGAGAAGAGCCGAGTGAGAGGGATTGACTTCAGCTTTCTGTCGAGTGAGTGAGCTTCTGTGAGGTAAAATTCTGGATTATTTTAGGACTAATCAGGGGTAGTATGAGCTATCTTGAAGCATGCATGTACTGTGGTACCATCGGATGATGGATTTAAGCTATTAGGAAAATTTCTGTTTTGGTTATATGTCCCTGCCGAGTAGCTGTATTAGCAATGCAGCTTCAATCTTATTTCCCTGGGGTAATCTGAGCTCACCTATGCGATTATTTAACTCTGGACATGAGATTTAAGACCATGCATGTCAATCAAGTGTTCGGATGTTGTATTAAGAAGCTTAGGAAAATTTTGTTTTAAGGGATATGATTCTGCCGAGAATAATCTGGAAATGATTTGCTTAATTCGCATAATTTTGACAAGCTGTGATTTTAATCCTAACTATCCCTATTGATAACCTGAGCTCTCGGCTGTGTTACCTAACTTAAGACAAGAGAACTATGGCCTTGCACATAGAGTGATTCGATCAAATGTTGGAACCAGAGGTGTGAGAAACTCTGCTTGAGGAGTTGAATTACCGTGAGCTGGAAATTTTGAACTGCAATCTAATGTGATTAAATGTGATAATCTGAGTTGATATCTATACTTATCTAGCAAACAACTTGATGATTGAGGCTGGCATGAGGATGATTAACACGGCAAACCAAGAAAATAAAATGAGAACAGGATCTGTTTCATGCAGGTTATTCCGGGGCTAGCTGGAAACTTTGTTCTCGAAAAAATTGAACGTCATTGGTGTTGATCAAACCTAATTCTTGAACTAAAGAAGCTAATTACCAACTAGGTGTTGGCCTGCTGAATTGAGTAACTAAATACCCTGTTTTGGCCAAGGAAAAGGTTGGAGTTAAGAACATACCATTGCTGGAAATCTCCTTGTGAGCTGCCGAGAGCTTGATTGGGTTAATGCATCTTGATTTGGTTTAATTGCCTATAATCGTAACCAGCTAGCTTATAGCAAGGAAATCTTAGCTTTGCATGTAGCTAAATAGTTGGGTCAGAACTGAAAATAAAAATAAGATGCAACTGGATTTTGTGCAGCTCATGCCGAGGCTAGATGGAGATTTTCTTGGAAATTCGGTGACTTGTGTTGTTATCCCACCTGAACTTTTGTTATTTTTATTTTTGGAACTGGAAATGTTACTCAGCCAATTAAGTATCCGTATGCCGGATTTGAGTATCTATATCCCTGAATAAGCCAAGGGAGAAATTTTATACAAGACAAATGGTTGCTGGAAAATTTAGCTAAC